>NC_026002.2:2854950-3074950 GCF_000442705.2 Elaeis guineensis
ATGTATGTATGTATGTATGTATGATGTATATATATATATGTATATGTATATGTATATATATATATATATGTATATATATATATATATGTATATATATATATATATGTATATATGTATATATATATATATATATTATATATATGTATATATATATATATATATATATATAATATATATGTATGTATATATATATATATATAATATATATATATATATATGTATGTATATGTATATATATGTACATGTATATATATATGTATATATATGTATACACACACACACACATATATATATATATATATGTATATGTATGTATGTATGTATATACATACATACATACATACATACATATATTATATATATATATATATTGAGCTGAAAAAAATAATTAGATAGGAGGTCGGAGCCAAACCAACATCCAAACCTAACTTTTACCTTGTTTTGAAAAGAGATCTCAAAAATCGCATGAAATTAAAATGAAAATAAGAAAGAGAGAGGAGAGGGGAAGGAGAAGGAGGATGGTTAATGAGTTTGATAGCAGCTTTCTCCATCCTTTCACCTTGGTTTTGGGTCTCCAGCAGACACCTAACTAAGGAAATGAGGGGGTTTTCTTCTATTCTTTAGAGGTAGAGAAGAATTGACTAGAGGATAGTGGTAGAGGAGGCCAAAATTTTTATAGAGGTAAAACGGTAGAAAAGGGCCGGTTTTGCATAGTTTTCCTTGGGTCCCAAGTAGCATATCTTGGTTACTATTGATTTCTTCAATGTTCTACTAGTTTAAAGGTAATCATTTTTAATGAGACAAAGGATGGTTATAATATGAATATTGTAACATATAAATTAAGATTTTGGTGCACTTGTTTTCTACCATCATGATACTTTTGATTTATTTAATAAATAATGATACTGAATCAACACCCAATGGAGTCCCTTTCTCATCTCCTTGAACCATGCAATCTTAGTACCGACAAAGACTTGGAACTCAAAATATCATAAGAAAACATTCAATTTGAGAAAAAGAAGAATAATGTCTATATTATTGTGCTTCATGATAATTTACTTTTAGAAAATATGACCAATAAACTTAATATAATGATGCAACTCCTTTTCTGGTTCCTTTTTTTTGAATTTTTTCATAAAAAAAATTACCATTCTTATTGCTATATTTCAAACGTATTGCTTTAGCACATTTAGCATTAAAAATTTTGAAACTGGATGCAGCAAAAATATCACCAAGATTTGAACCCAAATTTAGATCAAGTCAAATTCTAACTTACCTAGGGTTCTTTCTCGACCTGCATTTTGATCCCAAATTGATAAAAATACCAACCCAATCCATTGGCAGCCCCACCATTCTGCTATTATGTGGAATTACCCATACAGCAACCCTTAAAATATCCTCTGAATCCTTTTTTAGGGCTTAAGGCAGGACATAAGCCCAAAAGATATTTATGGACTCCGGCCTAATTTTGATCCTGACCGGGCCCCAGCCCGAGAATGAATGGGCCTTTCAATCGTCCAAATCACTATCAGAGTCCGGGCCGGTCCGGGTCCATTAGCAACCGCGCTTTAGAATTACAAGGTACAACTTGTGGCGAAGCATTTATTCCAGCCGACTTTGCTATTTCTTTTACAGTGGGAAGCAGTGGAGAGTTGTGCGGCGTCGGAGTAGAGAGAGGAGGCCGCCATGGACGCAGAAAAGGTAACGCAGCTGAAGGCCTTCGTCAGTTACTGCAAGTCCAACCCTTCCGCCCTCCACGACCCCTCCCTTTCCTTCTTCAAGGATTATCTCCAAAGGTTACCCCTCTCTCTCCCCCCCTCTCTTGTTATTCTCTTGATCTCTTTCTTCTTCTCTGAAGTGTTTGATAACTTTGATCTGATGTTTGGTTTTATTTCTTTCAGCCTTGGCGCGCGAATTCCTCCGGTCGGTTTCCTCTTTTATCTCCTTGTTCCGCGATATTTGTTTCTTTTCTCCCTTTCTCTTTGTTTGATGTTAGCAGAGAATAAAGTAGTGAGAGGATATTTGAATTGTTTTTGGAAGTAAGGTTTTGGGCACCATATCTTCTTCCGTTTTCTGTTATTGATATCTTGTGATCCATATAGTTAAGGAGTACCTCTTTTTCCTCTCGTTTTTTTTATTCTCCTAAATTGGTGCCTTTTCCTTGTATATCTTTGATTAGTTATACGTTGATGTGTATCACGTATGAAAATAAGTAAAATAACATTAAAAGAATGAAAAGAACTAAAAGGAAAGAAATATTTGTAATGTAATTTTGAAATATTATAGCAAAATAAAAGGAAGGTCCAATCAAAGTCTATAAATACCAAAGATTTATGATACAATTTCCGTCTTCTGAATACTTAGTATTATGCATTTAAGTAACATAGTATTAAAGTTAATTAGGTAGTTGTGCTGTTACTTTCTTTCCTGATAAGTTTTTGTTAATCAATAAAGGATAGTCTTATAAGGGACAGAGATGGAGAGAATATATGCCAGAATTTATTAAATAAATTGTAAAGAGAAATAATTTGTGAAGCAAATTGTTGGTGGGGGAAGATGACTATGCATAGGGGTGGCAGTTCATATAGAGAGAAAGGGGTGGGTATAAGGTTGGAAAATTTGTAAGATTGGTTAAGTGAGGGGACGGGGAGAGGATGAGCACTGGAGGGAAATTGCAAACTGAGAAGGAGGGAGATATTAGTAGTAGGGAAATATGGATGAAGAGATGTAGGAGATACTTGGGGAGGTGGTGTGAGGAGAGAGGTCTAGTGACAGAGAGGGGGAGGGGAGAGATGTGCGCGCGTGTGGGTGGGTGGAGATCATATATTGGTTTTGTTTTTTATCATTTTCATACCGGCATGCTATTGTTAGGTAATGTCTTTTTGCTGACAAAATGCATTTTCGGAAGTAAAATTGATGGGATGAAAACTTAAGTCATACTATTAGATATGGTATAGATATAGAAAGTTATTTCATTTAGTTCAAAGATATGTGCTTATAACAAAGAGGAATCGGAATATACAACCTAAAGATATTGGTCATGAAGTAGATAATTGAAAAGTACAAATGCCACAACTTTTGCTAGATGTATGTTGATATGGATTGTCAATATGGTGTAGTGACTGTAGTCTACCTTTTGCAAGATGAAAATCAATGTGTAGCAGTTAAAGTCATGGATTCCAAAATTTTTAATTAACATATGCATCAGATATTTAGAAGATATATAACATTAAAAATGTATAATTACATAGCATAATTTATAAGCCAAATGCACAAGTTGATAATGATAAAGTTTAAAAGAATCCTCATTAGGTGTGCGTATATGACTGGATATTTGGAGCATGTGTTGAAGGTCCATTATATCAAAAGAAAAAAGAAAGGAAGTAATCTCTTGAAAGCCTTTTCTTTTATCTTTAAAAATAAGATAAAAGTTGAAATGCTATGCACTCTAATAGAATATTTAAGTTACACTCCACTAAATATTTTAAAACTACATTTCCTAAGCAGAACTTAGATTCACAAGGGCGCATAAGAGGATCCATGCGGGCTTATTTAGTCCCACATTAATTGTATATTGGGGGGATCTTGGATGTAGAAGATTCGATTTAAATGAATATGGCAAAAGAGACAAGACCTTTGTATAATTATTTGAAGAATTGGATGTATTAATTATTTAACTCCAAATGAAGTGGCAAGGAGACAGAGTAGCACACTTGACTTCAACCTAGGAGTTTAGGAAAACTGGAAAAGAGGTAAAGTTTCGACTTTCAAGTTTCAATTTTGGGATTCAAATCATCACATGTGGTTCTCGATCTTCCCTTGTAGGTCTTGTCTGACACTTGGGGGATATATGTAAGGCATAGCCATGTCTACTAAATGGAAAGCAGCTACAAGGTAAAGATGAAGAAGGATGGATACATAATTCTACTAGCATTAAGTTGGAGTAGCACTGATCTCTTAGATTTTAAGGGATAACTGAATAATGGTGTCAGATCTGTTGTCATACTGTGAACCTTTTCCCTTGCCCAACTCCAGTTACTGCTGCCACTTTGAACTGCGAGCTAACTTAAAAGTATGGAAGTTGTTTGGTCTACACTACATCTTTAGCATTTGTTTTTAGGTTCTTTTTAAGAGAAAATTTGGGATGATTCTGCAGTTCATTTCATGAGAAATGAAGTGAATACAACTACAGTTACAAACTATGCCTAGCTTCTTAAGTTGGGTCCCTAAAAGGCTGGCCAGCTTTGACCAAATTGAAGTCAGACCAAGGGTTTTGTTGTTCCGACTCATTTAACCTGCAGGCTGGTTCCATTGGGTCATTGGCTGGTTTAGCTTTATGCTGCAGGCTGGTTCCATTGGGTCATTGGCTGGTTTAGCTTTATGCTCCATGATTTGCACACATGTCCTTGTACACAGAACTATGTTAAAGTGCAAACATATCCACAAAGCCCCCATATCCATGGGCTGTATGATTACCAGTAGATGCCCATGCTTTTATCATATTGTACCACTGCGATCATTCCCAAGTATTTCCATTCTAATTATCCATGTGTGCATCAACTATGAGAACTAACTAAAATAGATATTTATGCTATTTACACAGTGCATTCTGATAGTTTAGATCAGAATATAACTCTTGGTTTTTTTGTTTCATTTTTCTCTGTAACAGAGATTGTGGGGCCATGTCATTTTTTGCTCAGCATAATGAGTTGTAGAAGATAAAACTGACCTAATTCTTTTTCATTGTGACATCTAATATTTTAAATATTGTGTGATGTGTAGTTTGATTGCCAAGTTGTTTGACTTTGAGAGTTGTTTTCCCCCCAAAGGAACAGAAAGCAACCACATTTTTGGTTGATCATATACTTCCTTCTGGTTTAAATTTTGAATAGCATATATCAAAAAGCATTATATTTCCATATAAAAGTTTATATTATTGCAAGCCCTTCAAATTTTACTATTATCATGTACAAAGAGGTCAAATGAAAAATGAAGGGGATGATTTTGTGGCAAAGGATGTGAAAGACAAAAAACCAAATCAAAGGGCTGAAGATGCTCTTGATGAGGATGAAATTGTTGAGTCACATATTAAGCTGGATGGCGATGTGGTAGAACCTGATAATGATCCTCCACAGAAGGTCTGTTAGTAGATGGCTATGTTGACATCATGAAGCCTTGTCTAATATTTCGCTTTTTTTGCTGACTTCTAAATTTTCTTTTACAAGATGGGAGATCCCTCTGTTGAAGTTTCTGAGGAGAGTCGTGATGCTGCTCAGATGTGCAAAGCCAAAGCAGTAGATAAAATAGCACAAGGCAGGCTATAACATTTTTGCAGTGGACATTTCTCTGTTTCGTTGTGTTATAGTGCTGACAAAAATTAAATAATAATGTGCACTAGGTAAACTGGATGAAGCCATTGAACATCTAACAGAAGCTATCTTGTTAAATCCAAGTTCGTCTATTCTTTATGCAACTAGAGGTAAGCCTAGCTGCACAAAATAGTTCTATGTTAGTTGTTTTTTCTAAACTATTTTCTGAAAATCATGTTACATCTGATGCTGCTGGAATTCTTATATTTTAGCTAGTGTTTTTGTGAAGTTGAAAAAACCAAATGCTGCTATTCGAGATGCAGATGCAGCCTTGCAGGTTTATAACCACTTTCTGCAAGTACTATATGGATTATTTCCTAAGTTCAGTGCCTATTATTCTCATGAGTTCGTCTTCCTAGATAAATCCTGACTCTGCCAAAGGATACAAATCTCGAGGAATGGCTAAAGCTATGTTGGGCCAATGGGAAGAGGCTGCTAGGGACCTGCACTTGGCGTCAAAATTGGATTATGACGAGGAGATCAACTTAGTGCTCAAAAAGGTAATTCAGCGTCTTAAATGGAAGTGCAAAAAACTTGTTGCATGACATTACATCTCCTCTGCAGGTTGAGCGTAATGTGCATAAAATTGAGCAATGTAGAAAATATGAGCGCTTGAGGAAAGAGAGGGAAATGAAGAAAATTGAACGTGAAAGGCAAAAACAACATGCAGAAGCAGAGGTAATTATTCAAATGGATTGCAGAAGGTTCACTTTTGATATATTTGTTGTTTCCACTTTTACCTGGTGCCAAGTGTCCTCTAGTATTTGACATAGTAGCTTCCACATATGTAAGCCATTGTTGTGATGCATATCCAAATGAGGAATTAAGAGGGGGAAGGAAGGATATACATACATAGATACATGCATACATACATATAATACTTATGGATGTATATGTACATATGTATGTGCGTATTATATATATGTATGCATGTATCTATGTACATGTACATATGTATGTGCGTATATAGGTATTATGTAGTAAAAGTATGTGCATTTGCATGTAAGGTATGTATAGCTAAGTGTTAAATAAAGAAAAAAAAAAAAGAGAAAAAATTGAACTTCTTTTTTATGATAAAACAATAAAATATTACCGTGTTTTGCGTTACATGCCATAACCATTGCTCTGTTAGGCAGTCTTCTTCCAAAATCAGCGATAGTTGTGTTGCGGGTACAAACTCCCCCTACAACAATTTTATATATTAGCAGACTTTTTAGAATATCCAAAAGCTTCCATCGATACTTAGATAATGAAGATTATGTTGTGTTATTTTGTTACAATGGCCAGTACATAACTGAAACAATGGTAATCATTAAGTTAATATTGAGTCACAAACACTATATAGATCTAAGTCTGCCTACACAATATTTTCCAAGTAGATAGCTACAAATTAGAAAAAGAGAAGATTTTCTCTTCGACGTTGAGACACCAAAGTTTGTGTTTTAAAACATGGTTAAGAATAATTGAGAAGAAAACTTATGTATTTAATTCTTGATGAATTTTATTTTCAAGCAATATATGATTGTAATATGCCAGCACCAGGATTTGGAGAACCAGAGATGTCATAAACTATATGCCAAAAAACCACAGGAAAAGAGAATTTTTTATAATCTAATCTTGCAGCGGACAAAACCGGAGAGCCAATGAGACCAAGTCACAAATAGATGGGTTCTTTTCTTAGAATTGTTTCCAATTCATCAAGGATTGTATCCTTGATTGCTAATGAATTTACCTTGGGAATCCCATTTATATGTCCACCATCACCAACTGTTTTTTTTTTTCTTTTTTTCTTTTATTTTACTTTTGGAGTACGCAAGTGGCTTGTGTTTGACATGTTAAAAAATGGATAGTGGTTGCATAGACTTTTAATTTGCATGATGGTGTGGGCATGAACCTGCGTTCAATGCAGGATAGAATTTTGTTTCTGTACATCCTTAAGACGTGTGATGTACAAGGTATGATGCAAGTAATTTGAATAGTGGAAACTGGAAAGACTGGTATTTACTTTAGAGTATGGTTTAGGTCTTTTTGAAATGTAAACAAAGTTTGTCCAGGTGGTTCTTACATCAAAGTCTGTCTGCTTATTTGACACTGATTACATATACAATGGAGAAAAAGAAAGATTAATCTTGAAAAGACAGCTTTTGTAAGTTTCTCAGCTATATATTACCACATTTACTCATGACTAACTTACGACATGGACTATCTCAAATATTTCTCTATTGGTAAATGATTTCTTAGATAAATGATTTTTTTTTTTAAGCAGGAGCATGAGTTGAAAGATTCCTTGGCTTCTTTACAAGATGGTATGCCAATGTCTTCTACATTTTTTTTTTTTAATTCTTATTCTTATTAAGAGCCTGCTACATTAACATTTTGTCTTTCTTTTTATTTACCTATACATACACCCACCTTCATACTAGAGACACTTTTTTTTTTTTTTGGGTTTTGCTATGCTCCGAATGCATGCTTATGTGCATGATTTCATTTGTGCTAACCATGTGTAGTCACTGTTCTTCTTTCATTAACTTGTTGATGGGAGCATGTATCATTTCTCTGGCTTGATATGCCAAATATGGGGCTTTATGCAAATTATATTTGTTTAATATATGACTAAGCTAACAGAATGTATATGGATATGTTTGTATTATCTATTTATGTATTTTTGTGTATCCTTAATCTATGTAGAAGTGCCAATATTTCTTCTATGTGGAAACTTTCATGCTTCCCACTTAAATTAATTATACACCACGTGTTTAGGGCGCTTCTCAAATTAAGCATCTCGTACCCATCCTAGCTCTTTATGATTTATAGGTCCTCACCTTCCTTGTGATGCAGTCTTATTCAGCTCATTGATTGGACCGTTTTTGTTATATGATGTCCATGTGTCCTAACGGCACAATCACCATGCATTTTTTATCTTTCTAGAAACTTCGTATCAATGGGCTGGCTCTTTAATTCTTATTCCCATTTGGCCATCCATCTTAATCCAATTCTCTCCCAGTTCAACTCGATTTGCTCCTATAGTTCCTTGTTGATGCCTGCTTCCCTCCATTGATGTACTTCACAACCCATCCACTTCTCGTTCCCATGGATACAGCCCACGATTTTTTGTTCTTGAAAAAGAGGTTGATTACTATATCTTCCTAGACCTAAAGGTGCAAAGCCTTTTAGCCTACCTTGTCCACTCATGTCCTGGTTCTAGTTGCCCAATCTTACCTCTACTTTTAGCTTCCTTTATCCAACCACTCGTCAAATTTATGACCCAACTCTATGCCATCAGGCTTCCAAATTTCCAACTTGGTTGATCATGCTTGTTTTGGGCCCACAAATAGACATCAACAAGTATATCTATAAGCCGCATAATCTAATAATGAGAAATCTGATCCCACAAATAAATTTCACATATCCCAAGTTCTCACATAATAACTTATTTCCGTTGAAAAATATAAAACTCAACCAAAAGAGAGAGAAAATGTCACCAACAATTTGTATTTGACCTACTAAGGCACATAGCATGGGGACTGGGGAGAGAGTAAGAGACCGATCCCCCTTTTTTAGGTATTCTGGTACTATGTACGCATCATCAACTATTTTGGCTGTCCAATCTTCATGCTTGTCACTGGCAAATGGATTGGAACCCCTTTTGTCATATGCTTGACTACAATTTTCTCCTCAAACCCATGATCCTCACCATCCATGATCATTGATTTGATCTCCTTCTATGATAGTCATGCAATACGTAGTGGTGGAAAATGGGGGGATATCATAGAAAGTGATACCCTAAAAGAGCAGTATATAGGATTGGAAATAAAGAGAGAGATGATGTTGCATCATAAATCTAATATTTTGAAGGAGCAATGTTATCTTAAATGTTTATCTATTTGAGGTGAAGCTCCATCTATATGTCATATCCTACTGCATCATGTTCTAATGGCCTTAGTTATGTCTAGATGGGCCTCAATATTTAGGGTTTTGCTCTTAAAGTATGCTCTTGCCATGCCAACATGTCAACAACTTTATCTCATGCACTATTCATGTGCTATCAAAACAGTTTTTTTCCATTTATTTTTGGATGGATTCATCATAATAAATCAGTTGGATTTGAATGGCAACCTCCCTTATGTAGTTTAAGACAATATTTGTTTTATTTATTTTGTGGTGTTGTGCTTTGTTGTCCCCCTACAAGTTTTATTGCTAGGTAGTTGCTTGATGCCTTAAATGAAACTAATATTCTATAGAATTTAGTAAGCTCATACTTTTATACTTAGGTAAGATAATATAATTATAGTAATACAAATATAACTATGTATATGGAAAAGTTATTCCTTGAGAGCATTTTGGATCTGAACCATCGCTATTATTAATATCATGGTTGATACTGTTCCTAATAGGCTCCCTGATCGTCCAATATGGGCTTGGCTATCCTAACTCAAGGAGATAGGTGACAATACTGTACTGACTCTAGAACCTACATCCATAAGTAGGATAGTGTTGTGGAGAGACATGCTCCTCAGAATATAATGATGGGAGTATATGCGGGGCCAGATGTCAGAGTGGCATTGTAATGCAAACTTTGTATACAGGGTTTGTGAATACTGGTGACATGCTAAAACGTTCAGGACTCCAGAGGTCCACTCAATGTTTGACATCATTGGCATTGGATGCTTGCATGCTTGAACCATCCTGGTTCCCTTTTAATCCTTTGGATTGCATGCTTGAACAGTCTTGGATCCACATACAAAGAAGTACTCAATTGGCTGCATGCTTGAGCAATGGTCCTGTCCTTTTCCTCAACTCACCTGAAGAATCCTGTCTTGCTCCACCATTTTGATCATAGGTGGCACGATAAAAATCTACCTCGCTGGTGAATATGCTGAACCTCTATGACCCCATGTTACGTATGCCCCCACTATCATTATCTTTCCCATCATTAGTCATCATTGTCACTGGTATCTAGAGGTTATCGGGCCATATCACTATTTGAAGGGATCAGGAATCACTGTAGTTGTCTTGGACACATCCCTTGCAAACTATGTCTGAGGGACTTGTTGCCTGCTTACCATTCTTTCTTCTAGTATCGTTGCCTTTCTGTCTGGACCTTTGAGACTTCTTGCCCTGGTTGAATCCAACCCCATGGTTCTTGTGAGTAGCTTGGTTGTCCCCACCCCTCATCCCTTTCTTGAGCTCGGTGTTCTAGCTTAAGGCTTGTGCTTCATTGCAATAACCTCCACCCAACGTTAGATGAGCAACCTGCTCGTCAATTGTTTGTCTGGTGATCATATCCTCCATCCCTGCTTGCTCCTTGCTCTTGGACAGCTTACAAGAATTGCATGTTCTTCATTGCCCATAGGGACCATAAGTTCTAAATCCACATCTTTGTATTGCTAGGTTTATTATGGTTTGTTAAATTGTTACACTTTATTATATTTTTATTGTACTATGGTGTTATATTATTAGAGATACTGGCTTTATTTGATGTGATGTATATGAAATTCTAGGTCAAGATACAGATCCTACTTATGATTACAAGCTGATATTTTGCATCTTTTCTTCAACCTAATCTCCAATAAAACCTATTCACAGCAAAATGCAACTTAAGTGCTTTGATCAACAGGAAGTGTTATCAGCATCCATTCTTCGAAAGAGCTGGAAACCAAATTCAGGGCTGCGTCAAGCTTGTCTAGATTGGTCATTCTTTATTTCACTGCAACATGGTGTGGGCCCTGTCGCTTCATGGCACCTCTTTACAAAAGCTTAGCAGAAAAGCACCCCAAAGTTGTATTCCTGAAAGTGGATATAGATGAGCTTGGGGTTGTCGCTCAGAGCTGGAATGTCAGCAGTGTACCAACCTTTTTCTTCGTGAAAAATGGCAAAGAAATTGACAAGGTTGTTGGGGCTGACAAGAGTGGGCTGGAGGGGAAGATTTTGCTGCATGCAGGAAGGTCATAAGTTGCAATTGGAGTTTGCGTGAATTTTGGTTTCAATTGTTGCATTATATGCGCTAAAAGTGAAAAAAAAAAAGAAAAAAAAAGATATTGGAAGAAGCCAAAAGGAGACCATGGATCCAGATCTTTGGAGATTTGGACACTTTTTACTAATGAAGGATAGGTTGACGTCCTGACTTTTTCAGACAAGTTTATCTGTATATTAATTTACGTCTTACTGCCAACAACATAAGTTTAAATATGTTTTTTTAGTTGTATGAAAAAACCTAACAATTTAAGGGTTCCTGTGTTACAATGCAATACTTTTGGAATGAACTACATATGAAGTTCATGGGTTAAAGAGCCAACGGTATTATTTGCTTGATGCAGCAGTGATGAAATTATTGTTCACATTGGAATACCTCAGAAAGAGCCTAAGAAGGAGGGCATCTCCTACCTGAATGTGAGGACAAAGCTTTCAAATTTAGTGAGAGGACTTCCAGATTAAAGCATCGGAGACAACAAGACAGGATCATCATGGTTTCCATCTCATCTTCTCCTGGTTGGAAATTTTGGTTCAATCACTGCTATGAGTTTGATCAGTTGAGGTAATGCTGGTATTAACTCTAGGATTTTTTTTTTTTGGTGAGTTAGCTAAAGATTTCTTAACTCCTGATGACTCTAATCTTCTAGTTTTGATACCTTAAAGTGGGAATTAAGCTAGTGTATGTCACTAATGCACTGCAAATTTTTTAGATGCTTATGACCACGCTGAAGATGAGCAACATAGCATGGTCCTTCAGTGTGGTGGTTGACATATCAGGGCTTACGTTTCATGGCTTTATCCATCAAAGGAGTATATATTCATTAAAGAATGGTCTGTGTTGTCGGATAATAAGAATAATAATAAACGAATAGGCTGTGCTTTGGGACTCCGACGGACTGCTCGAGGCTACGGGCGCTGTCCTGTTATAATAGCAGAGATTTTGACAGGTTGGAACCAATAGTAAACCTATTTTAGTTATTAGCTGAAGAAATGAATAACCATTGGCCTCACCTAGGTTTTGCAGTCCATGATTTTGAGATATTATTTCTTCTCTAGTCTCTGCTGTATATGTCCCAGCTGCGTTCCATGATGCTGTTTCAGCTGAATGAAATGTTTTTTTTTTTTTTTTAAAAGGGCTAAAACCTTTCTTTTTTATGATTGAGGGGGGGGGGGGGGGTGTAATAATCAGCCAGAGCTTGATTTTTTTTAGATTAAATTAAAATTACAGAAAGTCTTGCCTGCCTATCTTTGAAAAACAAAGAAGCTACAGGCATGAAAAAATAAAATTTTAGTTATTGGAGGTAGATTGTTGGAGTATTTTATCTAAATGATGTAAATGTAAAATTTTTTTATTCAAATGATGTAGGTTCAAATTTATTTATTAAATTAATGTAAAAGTTAAAAATGTCTGCCCAATCAATCCATCCCTCATAGTTTATATAGAACTCAAAAAAAAAATAAAAAATGAAAGGATTATTTTTAAAGTGATCTTATCGTTCTGCCTTCTTCTTTCTATCCGACGTCAACTTCCTACCTTCCTCTACATCAATGGTGCTTTTAAAAATGTCATTCAGATCTAAAAATATTAATTATTATGATTTTTTTTTTTTTAAATTTCATGTAGGCTATGGAAGGTTGGATTATGTGGGTAGAAAGTTATTTGAAATAATATTTTTTTATAAAAAATATCATTTTAAATAATATTTTTAATTTTTATATTAGTTGATAAATAAATTTGGACTTACCTCGTTTGGATAAAAAATTTTTATATTTACATCATTTAAAGTATCTTAGACTGTTGCTTGACAGTAATACAGAACCCGAATCTATGCCAGTCTATCGGCTTAAGTCATGCCAAGGGTGCCATTGCCACCTCAGTCGGTCTCAGTTCTGCGGACCTAAAGAAGTTTGGAGGGCCGGGATAAAACCAATTAAATAATCAATGAATAATAAGATTGTTCCCATTCACGTAGAAAGTGTTCGACAAAAAGACTACTAAAACTCCTTCCCACTGTTTTGGGAAGAACAAAAACTTCCAGAGAGACCAGAGTCAAAGAGGTTGCTCTCACTTCCTCTCGTTCTTGGAATAGAACCTGAGGACCACGTAGAAGAGGAACCTATACAACACGCCCCATGCAAGCAGTATGAAGACGTCCGCCCACACGTTCTCGAAGCCTATATCCATGGTGGCGAGCACGTCCTCGCCGATCAACGGGCAGCTCAGATTTTTCTCGATTTGACGGTGAAGATCGCTGAACTTGATGTCACCCAATGGCCCCGGCGTGAGCTCGTTGGGGTTCCCAAAGTAGCACCTATCCCCTTTGAATTCATTCACGAGCATCGCCTCGAAGGGGTACTTGATCGCCGATATGTAGTGCAGCCACCGCCAGTAGATCGGAATCTGCGACCTCTTCATGAAGAATCCGCACGTCAGGAAGAAGAGCGCGGTCGTCGCGATCACCACCGCGTAGCCCGTGATGTAGCTCGGCACGAGCGCGCTCACCAGCATAACGTACGCGTTGGTGGAGATCAGCGAGGCGAACAGTATCATCCAGAAGTACAGCAGGCTGGCTTTCAGCTTCAGCATGATCCAGGTTATGAACGCAAAGGTGAAGCCTTGGATGGCGAAGAAGGGAAGGTAGACGAGGAGGGCAGAGATCACGTAGGACGACGATCGGTACGCGTTGTGCGCCGTCTCTCGGATAAAGATGAAGCGCTCCAGGATGAAGGTCGGGACGGCGTCATTGGAGGAGAAGAAGACGAGACAGACGGCGAAGATGTAGAAGTTGAGGAGGCGGTTGATCGTCCGGAAGCTATCGTCGCCGAGGCGGTGGAAAAGAGTGGAGAGGATCAGAGCCATGACGGTGAAGACGACTTCGCGGGAGAGGAAGAGCTCGGGAGTGCGGATAACGTTCAGCACGGTGCGCCATGAGAGGATCATCACCTCGCGGAGCCACGGGTTGGCGAACTTGGGGCCGTCGTGGGGGTCGTCGAGCGGCTTGGGCTCGAGGTGGTAGGCTTGTGGCGGTGGGTGGATGAACACTGGAGTAGGAGTAGGGGTAGGGAGGTGCGGGGTGGCGGGTCGGTAGGAATAGTAGGATGAAATGGGGGTCTTGCCCGGGGTGCGGCCAGGTGTTCGAGCTGGTGTCCAGGTGGGCTGGCGGCGAGGAGTGCCGGTGACGCCTTGATAGAGCCACGCCGAGAAGTCTTTGTAGAACTGGGAGGCCAGTCTTGGTTGGTAGACTCCATTGTGAGAGGTGGTCCATGTTCTGCTCTTCCTCTCGAGGGAGTTGTCGAAGTCTTCATCGTCGGCGTCGTCATTGTAGTAATCGGACAGGGTGGAGTTTGGCCCCGGCGTAACGTTGCCGGCGGAGAATTGCTGGCTGTTGAGTGGAATATGGTGGGCAGAGTGGGTGGATTTTTGGAATGGGGTTCTGGGGGTCTTGGGGATTGGAGTTCTTTCAGCCTGGCTGGGCTTGAGTCCGTCACGCTGGTATTGGACTAGAGGTTCGAGGCCGATCGTCGATTCATCGTACTCCTTGATGACATCCAGAAGGTACTCCATGCTGTTCTCGCCGTCGGGGACCGGTCGGCCGAATCCTGCAAGGTGGTCTGGCAGGGCTGCCGGGCTCCCCAGGTATATCAACCTCCCTCTGAACAAAATTTGAAGCAAACACCTTTGGTTCAGATCAGTTGCCAGACACATTAGCCAAATTCTTGCATTACTGCATACTTGCACTATTCCCAGGTGTTTTTAAGAGGATCAACTGTAAATTCTCCAGTAGTTTTGCTCTAGTTTGAGTAGTTATCTGATTTTTTATCTGATTGCAGTTCAGAAAACCGCATTTGGCAAGTTTTATGGGAAGAATATTCTGTCTCTTTTACAAAAGATTATGGTAGGCTGGTGATTTATTTAGTCCAGCAACTTGATTTTGTAATTGAGAATATGTTTTTCTACTCAAAAATTGTTGCACAATGATCTTTTGATGGTGTGGAAAGATTCTCATATCTAAACTTTAGCTTGAGAATAAATTAAGCAAATAGCTAGTGATTTTTCTGGGTAAGCTCTATTTATATCTTTTAGTGGCCAAGACACAGCAGAAGCAGGTAGAGTATTTTCATCAATTATTGGACTTCCAGTAAGAAATTGAACCATGAAAATGTTTGTTTCCTTTGTAAATTATTAATATGTCTTCTTATATTCTGTTCCATATTAAACTGTGGAGCAAAAGGGATGACATGGCCACCTTGTTTCAGTCATCTCACGGAATCAATATCGACTAGTTTGGTTCACAAAAAGAGAAGAGGTGAAAGTATGGTCTATAAAAAAAAATGAAGAACTATCTCATATTTAGTTGGAATTTTTAAAGGAGAGAGATGGGAAAGTAATTTTTCATATTTCATAAACAAAAATCTATATGACATAATAGATATTTTATATAATTTTTTTAGGAAAGCATATTCTCAACGAAACATAAATCATTCGGAAATATGCCACTTTGCTATGGTCAACCAAATGTACAAAAATTCTTTTTTAGATATCAACTTTCTAGAAAAAATATTTCAGTGAGAAAAATTTCGTCCTACAAATCAAATGAGTCTTAAAAATTAATGGAGTTCTTTTAAAAAAAAAAGTCATTGCAGGGAATGTTCTTTGGATCAAATATAGTAGAATCCGTTAAACAGAACAATAACAATATTTTTATTAAAGGATTTGCGTGAAATTAATCAACTCTGTCAACTGCATACCTATTAATTTCTATTGAAGCTTTGCTTCAACGAAAATTCAGGCGAACCAACTATTTTACTTTGACATCATTCAAAGTATTTGAACTATGTCACAATTAAGAGCATGTGGTGCTTAACATATGCATTTATATAGTTCTTTGCTATATGCTCACCTTGCAAGGACTATCACCCGGTCCAGAAGCATCTGTATCCTAAAAGATGGCTGGTGAATGGTCATGAGTACCATACTTCCTCCCTTGGCAATGTCCTTAACCTTCTCCACTACACTATAAGCACTACTGGAGTCAAGACCTGATGTGGGCTCATCAAGAAACAGCAGGGATGGTTTGTGTATGATGTCGATCCCTATTGACACCCTGCGACGCTCGCCCCCCGACACACCTCGCCTGCCTTCATCGCCTATCTTTGTGTGAGCAGCGGTCTGTTCATCACTTAAATACTTTTAGTTACAAAAATATTGAACTTCAGAAAGTTTGCACATGACATGGTGAAACACACAAGGATATATATAAATATATCAGGTCGACCATCAAGTATGTTAAAGGATGCATAAAGAGTTCTTAGGTATGATTGAGATGATATAGGCATGTGTAACAAAGATTATCCTGATGGAAGAAAGCTGGATTTTGGCTGAAAAAACTAAAGAGAGAGCTGGGAGACAGGTAAAAAAAATGTATGGTATAACAGAAAGTATGTGATGAAGCTATAAATTTCGAAACAGATATAGTGTAGATAAGGAAGAAGTCGGGAAACTCTTAGACAGTTGAGATAAGAATTGTTAGTCACGATTGAAGTAATAACTGAGAGTGGACTGATCGACCTGCAGACCGAGCTGGTCGAGGAGCTCCCACACTCGCCGTTCTTCTCCGACTTAGAAATGGAAGGGGAGAGCCTAACTTCAGCAGCAAACATGAAGGTTTCAAATACAGTCAGCATGGGGAAGAGCTGGTCATCTTGCATGACATATGAGGACACCTTCTTCATGTAGCTGGTGGTGACCTGCTCAAACCAAATCCATGATGGATGCATGTTATCATTCATATCATACAACTTTTTTCGAGCATTTAGAAAAACCATGCAGCTAGACTAACCGGCCTTCCATCGATGCTGACAGATCCTTCGAGGCTCCCCTGAGCAATCCTGCCAGCCAGCGCATCGAGGAACGTCGACTTGCCGGCACCACTTGGGCCCAGGATGGCGGTAACTCGGCCTCGGAGGGCCTGGCCGGATATGTCATCGAGGAGATAAGCCTCCTTGTTGATCCAGACACCATCCTTTTTCTGCTTCTTGATTACACTGTAGGACAGGTTCAGGAATTCCAGGCCCTGGCCTGGGTGCAACTTCTCGGCTGGTGCCGGCACACGGTGCTCAGGCTTGTCCCGGACAAGAAGGCTCTCTAAGCTTTTGTTGGTATTGGTCCGCCGGTATGCCATCTCAGAGATCTTATTTTGGTACATGTCTCCCTAGTCTTTCAGAGGCTCTCTCTCGGTGCCGCTTTGAGCTCCCTGGACTCTCTCAGGGAGTCTCTGTGTTGTTGGATTTATGGAGTAGGCTTTGGTGTCTCAAGAGAGGATTGAAGGCGATGTGTTTGATGGGTGGTAGAAAGAGACAATGGACTAGATATAAAAGGACAGGAATAAGGTTGGAGTTGTCTCTGAAGTTCTTTGGAGTTGATGTTGCTTTAGCTTCGATCTTTCAGATGGGATTTGGTGTTTGTTCTGACGTTGAAATAGAGAAGAATGTAAGACATATATTAGAAGGCTCCAGCTTGCCAACCCAAGAAATTTCCATCCATCTGGCATTCGAAACAACTTCCTTGAGAGATGGGAAATTTAGTCACTGGCTTTGTCACTCCGTAAGGATAGTATGGTGCAAAACCTTACAATTCACAAACTCTGGCATCTTCTATAAGCCTCTTAGGGTATCCTTTGCCTTTATATTCCCCACCAGTCCACCTTTAGAAGTGCTTGCAAAGACTAATACCATGAGACAACGTTTGTATAGGGGAAGAAGGATCAACTTCAAAGGCAGGGCATGAAATAACAGCCAGAAGCAACATTATTTCAGCTGCTCTGGTACACACAAGTTTTCACTCGATCATATTGGCACGATGATATTTCCGGTCTGAAACACTAATCTGGCAGCTTTGTTAACCCATAATTCAACTCATAATCATTTTGACATTATGCCATTTCCAACCTCGAACACCTACGATCGACATCCTCACGACCAGCACGCTGCTCTTGTAAAGTAGATTTCAGTTTCCAAGCAGTTTGAAAAAATCTGGGCTGTCCATGTAAAATGTGTTCTTCATGATCCATTTATGTCACGTATATAGCAAAATTTTTGATCAAAAACAGGGGTATCATAATTAATTTATTTAACACAGTACCAATTTCAAGTAAAAACCGCAAAGAACTCATCTAATTTATACAAACCTAAAGTTGATGACAAACAGGATTGCACAGACACATCACAATAAACATTCTTCTAGATGATGATGATTCCTCGCCACTGAGGGTGTCAAATTATTGCTTCCTCTCTAATTGTAGCTTCGAGAATTCTCCATATAAGCTTTTGTTATCTTCAAATCAAGCAGCGGTAAATCAAACTGTAACAAAGTTCATCAGGCTGTTGGCTGAGAGCAGCAGAATCACTGAGAGTGGTCATCGATTATTTTGCTGTTCTCGAGTGCTTGATAAGCCAGTCTATCACAATGTCTATGTTGATGGAATCCTTGCATGAGATCATGTAACAGCAAACCTCCCGGTCCTTGATGTACTCCAGACCTCTGGAATTCATATTAACATCAAGAGTTAAGATTGAAATAATAATTATAATATGGTCATATTTGAAAAATTGTTTTTATATTACTTAGAAAGATGGTGCTTGGCATATATTGCACACTAAACTCACAGTTGATCAACCAAAGCCTGCTTGGAAAGAGCTTCTGATTTGTCAATCTTATTGCCAAGAACTAGCAAAGGAATCCCATTTAATGATGGTTTTGTCAGTAGGTCATGAAGTTCACTTTTCGATATGGGAATGCTATCTCTATCAGCAGCATCTACTACATATCTGCGATGATCAATGAATGTCAAAAAGCATGTAATTGAAATGTGATGCAGACTCTGATATTAAAATATTATACGCAGTCCAAAAGACAAAAAAAAAAGAACAAAATGGTTATAAAACAAAAATGGGTGAACTTGAATGAGGATATAACCAGACTCACAAGTGAACTGCAAGATAGCAAGAAGTTTCATGCATGTGCTTCTTCACCTTCCCATATTTCCATTCCCAATCTCCCAGCCCCCCCATTTACTATTGCAATAACACCCACCTCAACCTCTGGCAATATCTTAAGGGTTATTTGAACCTGCAACTAGATTAACCCTACTTCAGTCCCATTCCTGAATTTCACTAGCAGCTCGGCATATGCATCAATGCACATCTCAAATGGACAAACAAGTAAGAAAGAACATAATATAACTGTACTGTCAGAAGAGACTACAGATGTATCAAGAAATGCCGCATATTTAAGTTGCATAATTGCAATATCGGCAATGATATGAGCTAACGTCGGAGACAGACAGCATGGAAACTGGTTTGATATCAAAACAGAAATAAAATTGTGAATAAATGCTGCTTTCTACATTCGATGTATAAAATCTGTAAGGAAGGCAATTTATGTCAACATGCAAATAGATTAGTATCAAGCATGAAAATTCTAAAAAGTGGCTGCCACTTGTGCGCAGCACCTCACATGACCAAAGAAGAGAAAGAGCTACAAAATAACCTCAGCATGTCATCAAATGGCACAAACATGACTTCTAAAAACATGACTTCCATATTTTTTCATCTCAGATGTAAGAGGCAGATCTTCTATCCATCTCACAACATCTACTAGTGCAATCTGATTAAATTCAACCTCTTTTAAAGGAGCAACAAATGATCAAATATAACCACCTCAATCAGTTCCAAATCAGCATACAAGTCCTTGGGTCAAAGTTATTTATCTCCTCCTTGCCCAAGAAAAATCAGCACATCTTTACCATCTACCCATTTCCAACTTTATTTCTTTTAGTTTCTGTAATTTTGTTCCTATCATCAGTTTCCGCCTCTCTAATTTTGGATTCCTGCTCCTAAAACTCTAGATGAAGCTTTCTAAATGGTGCATGACAATGATATATAGGAGGTATAAATTTTGATAGGAAAACATGATATAGAGCATGGTATGCCATACCATACCGAACCAAACGGTATGGGGCATACCATACCCATCAGCAGCAATGCACGGTACAGGAGGCGTACCGACACTCCACATGCCAACCAGCCCCTGTACCGACATAGCGATAGGGTGGCACCAATACGGGGCTCAGCACCGAGATGGTGTGTACCTTGTTGTAGTGTAAATGGATAAGCACAATCAAGAGAACAGGTGCTTAGGTGGTAGCAGAAAGGTACATTGAATCAGTTGGACCAGACCTTTAGGACATTCCCACATACCACAAATATAAATTAGTGAGTCACTCTTTCAGTTCAATGCAACATGAAGTTCTAGACCAAGTGGATTAGCATAAGGATTGTTTCTTAACAAAGGAAAGTCTCCGAATCAAATATAAGCCATGGATTTAGACAATAACTAATGAGCACTACAACTTTATTCGAGTTTGTTTCCACTGTGATATATAAATAATCATACACTTAGTATTATCATGGGAATATCATAGCTATTATATAAGGGTTATTCATATATTGAATTCTTCAGACAGGCAAGACATGAATTTGAATATAATAATTTAAGACACTTTCACTGGAAGCATATAGGCAGTCTACCGGGTATCTAACAGAAAGCTCTTTGCCAGCTAAAAGTTTGTTTATTATATTGCTTACCTACCAATACTTGGATTATTTTACAATTTTACAGATAGATTCCAGAACAGGAGCCTTAATACTAATGCTAATAACTACAAAGATCAATCTACTGAATTTGTTTACAATGACAGAAACAGCTTCATGTTTGTCATATCAAGACAAAGCATGTCGAACTTTACTTTTTAATACGTATATTTTTTAATCTGTCTCTTGTAATTTTGCGATCCTTTCTCCTATACCCACCTTGCTTCATCACCTGTTATCATTTTAAACAGTGAGATGCAATGAGCAAGAATCTTGACAGCTAGAGTAAAGGTTTCACATGTGAAGCTTACAAATTTTTCTGATGTATCAGTAATGCCAAATGTGGCTTCATATTTCTTCCAGTATGACATGTAATATGCATAGCTTTGTTATATCTATATCTTAACCATGTCTGCCCCCAATCCCAACCCTCCACTCGCATGCTACACACACAACTGTCTAGTTTGATCCTCACTATTGAGATTCAAACATAACACCCTTAACTACAAGAATCAGGCAGTTGCACTACTATTTGTAAGACAAGTTCTGGGTAATAGTGTAATTATTCCAGTTACCAGGTCATGCCTTAGGGTTTAGCCAACCCTTTTTGTTTATTCATTACTCATTGGTTCAATTGAAACTTGGATCAACTCTAAAACTCCAAAGTGCATTTATCATTTGAGAAACTGTGCAATGAAAAGAAAACGAAAGTCAAGGTTAGATCTCCCAATTGACTCATCGAGTACTTTTATCTACTTGTTATATGTTCAACAGTTTTTCATATTTTCTAGAAAGAAAACTAGTCAGGTTTCTGTAATAATCAATTGACATGTTAGGAGAAGTTACAGGATTGCAGAGACTCCACGACAGTAGCGCTCCCACATGGTGCGAAATCTTCGTTGTCCTCCAAGGTCCCAAAGTTTTATCGTCACATTTCCTTTTGTAACTTTACGCATATTGAAACCCACCTGGTTTCCAGACACAAAACCATGTCAGTTTTGGGGCAAACAATGCATAAAATCATAGGATAATAAGATTATGATGCATGATGAAGTAGTGATACGTACCGTTGGAATCATGTCTTCGCTGTAGCCACCTGTCTGATGAGTGTAGAATAAAAAAGTCATGTAAGAATCAGGAAACCTAGAAAACTCGGGGAAAAGAAAAGGAGGCATGAAATGTACTCACTGCAATTGCATTGACAAGAGATGTCTTTCCTGCATTTTGAAGGCCAATCAGGGAAAGCTCCATTTCCTGCTTGAAGAACAAACTGAAGTGCATACTGTTAGAAATAGGAATAAGTTTTGAACCAACCATGAGACTGGTAACTACAACATTTTCTGACAATGTAAGATGGAACTCAACAAAAGAATTTCAACAATAAAGCATAATTAAGAAACAGAATTCCAGACTAAAGAACACAGAAGTCAGACAGTATTCTCTCTATGCATTAAGAATTTAAGATGAAATAAATCTAAGGTAAGTTGGAAGCAAATGTTGATATACCGGAAAGAAAAGGAAACACTAAAGATAACTACATGTTCATGAATAATGAATACTTATAAAAATAGTAATCCTTCCAAAAATTCCGGTCAATATTTGACTTCCTATAAACTTAAAGTCCATAAAAGTTTACTGAAAATGTAGTTGCTACAAATGTTTGCCAACCATTTGAAGCATCCATAATTCTTACAGCTGTCAACACTAATGCCATATCTGCATATGAAAAGACAGGGAGCTATAAGCGAGGCAGATAACCCAAGCCACATCATTCCACTTCAAAGGAAAATTTATTAAGTTGGCCTTTCCAAAAGAATAATTACAGTTTTATAAACACTGTTAAATAAATTATTTCTATCAGCATTAAAGGCTTTCCATTAGCCACTAGTACTAGCTCTAAGCATCATATTTGAGGAGATAGTTTGTAAACTTTGTAATCTTTCCAAAATACATGGTTTCGGTTTGCATATGTACGACATATCTGTTTATCGTTTGCAAAACACACATTTAGCATAACTGATGCTAGTCCAGAACCCAGATGAACATAAAACGGGGGAATGACTACAGTACAATGTGATAACAAAAAAATTATGCAATTATGTCATCAGAAAAGTTGCTCGAGATGAACTTGGTTGTCAACAAAATTTTAAGGTAAAAGCCTGAGCTTGAATACTTTCACTCTGATGGATTATCAACTTATTTCTGCCCTAAAGAACTTCAAGTCAAAGAATAAATGCTTCTTTAGTTCTTCTACCTATGAATTGCACATGTGAGCATCAGTATCCTAGTGGATGTCAGACACTGTACAACATATTACATACTCTGAACCTAAATAATAAAAATTCAATCTATAAATGTCCAACAAAAAGCAATAAATGGCATGCTGGTCATGTAATAATACACATGTAAATTGAGAAATGAATAACTACAATCAAGTAAGAGGAACCCATGAATTCTACAAGTTGTAGGCTGCAACTCAAATTTTCTCTTTTAAAACATTCAAGAAATAGCTGGGTTTTATTTTTAATACCCTGAGGTCAGAGAGGTCAACTTGTTTATTAGGCTTCTAAACCATTCAACATTGGTTTTTAAATAGTAGGTACACTAACTTAACTTGAGTAGTTAGGGTGAAGAGTTCTGGCTCGCAACTAAAGATTCTCAAACAACCATTTGAACAGGTTTAACTTCAATAGATTCTTGGATCTTAACAGACAATAAGCAAGCACTTGCTTATATGTATGGATAATGCATCTTCCAATCAATTGGGCTTGATATCCAACCACTACTTGACTTCACACTTTACAATTTGAGTCCATCAGCCTTATTGTACTGAGATAATTTGTTATATCTAAAATCCACAAGTGCTATTGTATGTAGGAGCTTTCTGTAACTTTAGGAACATACCTTAAAATGCAGGTGCCTTGATAAAGTTTTATTTTGCAGCTTAAACAACAAGTAAAATAATCATGGAAATATATATACAACCATACCTCCAATTCAAATACAAATAGAAGCACCAATAATACAAAAGATACTAGGAATTAAACTATTAAGACCATATGAAATACCAATTCATGGATGGAATTTCATGAGATAAAATGGGTTATTATTGTCAGGAAGCATATGCTAACCATTCCAAAATTAGAGAAAACACTAGATAATTCACGAACCACTCTGGTGCCCTAATATAAGAATGAAGTGATAATATATTGCAGCAACAACAAAGGACTTGAACTTGAGGCATGCTATGATTATGAAGGTGGGGGAATTAAGGCCAGAAAGCAAGAAAAGTAGAAAATGTTACAGGAACTAATCCAACTTTATGTGGAGAAGATAAACCATTTATTTTAATTCTATATTTTAGCAATAGATGAAAAGATTTAGAGAGCACATAATTATTTTAATTCTATATTTTAGCTATAGATTAAATGTCTATATTTTTTCCCCCTAACTTCCTTTTAAAATCTAGTTGTTACAGACCTAGTTAAACAATTTTATCCGTGAGTACTGTTATAGCTTCATTTCACAATAACATTTAAGAAATCATACAACATAACCCTGGTCCACATTAGTATCTGAAAATACCCGCTTCCTCCTTTCTTTATTATGGTGACTCAAGCATTGTTGTTAAAATCTTATGATTAACAATCCACATGTTGCAATCTGGATCAAATGACCCTAAGATATCTGGATCTCATCCTGGATTGGGATACGTTAGGATCATAGGATCTAAATTTGTATTGAGGATCATATAGTCCTTTGGATCATATGATCTGACTGGATCATGCTATTTAGATATTGAAAAGAACATTTTCAAATACTTTACAACTGTATGTTAAACTCTTATTCTTGCTTTTTTCCTAAATTCTACCTAAAAGAACTGATAGGCATTAGATAAATATCTTGAAAAACCAAAGACAATTTTGTTTCATTAGGAGTGCTATCTACGGTGGAAAGTAAAGTTACAATGCTAATTGGAAACCCCAAATAAGCAACATCCATTTAAATGATGGCTCAGTTATCCAATTGCGACATACACATAGGGGTCACAACAAGTATAAATGAAGTGAAGACTATTATAACAATATGCGACATCATTTTGAACACTTTAATAAGGACTGATCTTAACTATGTACAATTGTTACAGTAGCTTGCAATAAAGCAGGAATGGAGTTGGCCTATTTCGTACACACATGTCAGGCGTGATTCCACCATCCCAAGGTGATCAGCATCCGAAGCAATTAACAAAATATATAAACTTAAAGCCGCTCCATCATGTAATCATTGCCCCAATGTTTAAGCCCCTAATCAAAATGACTATATTAAAAACCTTCAAGAATTTCCGTTCTCCAGCTATCAAAAGTAGATCACAAACCTCTAATTTCCCATTTCCATCCACTTGCGCAAAAAAGTGTACTTTCGTATTAAAGCGTAAAAATCTCCTCACATATGCAACAAAATAGCAACAATTTATCAAGAAATATAACACTGTTAAAAATAATCACCAAACATTGAGGGAAAAAAGGAGTCATATGCTATCGAAGCAAAGCATCTATCCATTTGCATATCTTTCTGTAGGACATTTCACATCCATATATCATCAATTTTTTTCTCATAATCATGCTATAATCCATCTTACTTCCAAAAGAAAAAAAAAATCTTTCTTGAGGAGTTCCTCAGGAACAAGAGCTCAATTTCCTACCAGAATATTCCAATTGTTCCTACAACCAATCAGAATCAATTTCATATCAGAGAGAGAAAGAGAGAGAGTACCTTCGGAGCCAGTTGAGGAAAGACTCCCAGAGGCCCATCTCGAATTGGGGGCGAAACGGTTGCTCTGCGTTGCAGAAACCCTAGTTCTTGGATCCGCAGAGAGAGAGAGAGAGAGAGAGAGAGAGAGAGGGGCAAAAGACGACAGATCGAGGAACAGAGGAAGGCGGAGTCACAGGGTGGCCGCTGGTATTATGCCATCGGCTGGTTTCACTCCTTTTGGGCCGTAGCCATTGTGATTGTTTCGGAATGGGCCCGCCGTTTAACGAACCCACCTTATAACGGTACGATTCGAAAAGAATACGACCGCCTAGCGCCTATCCAAGAGGGGCTGGAACTCATCCTAGGCCACACCACCGTTTGGACAGGCTTTGGGCAGAAGTTTTTTTTAGAGATTATCAGATGAACCGAATGCATCGCAGATCTCGTACCAAATCATCCAAAGTCGCGTTGTTATTATATATATATATATATATATATATATATATATATATATATGAAGGGAAGAAAATAAAATGATTTTATCTTAGGTTCACAGTAGATCTGATCCATTTAATAATTATTCGAAGTTCTACGTCTTATCCATAGTTGGAATAATTTTTTAATTACATCTAAAGTTATTATCATGAAAGATTTAGATGGAGTATCTCTTTCCAGAGAAGGCAACAAATCGCTTGGATAGGTCCTTACCATTTATTCCGTCTTGCATTTATCTCAAGACATGATTGGATGGATAAAATTAGATGGAATAGATTGGATGAATCGAATTAGATAAAACTATAAAAATTAATATATATATATATTGCTGTAACAAAGAGATTTATGAAGAATTATATATACGAATCAAGTTTAAAATGAATTTTAAAACTTACACATACTTTCTCTAGATTTGCTACAAACTAATTAGAACTCATGCTATTATGATTGGATCGGATCGGATACCTATGGAATGGAGTAAATTGCCATCCCTGCCCCTTCTTATTTATGGGGTAAGCCCATAACACGTGCTATCAATAGCATGGGACCACAAACCGAACAATATAGTTATCAAGATCTAGAATGAAGATGCTAGCTTTGGCTTAAAAATCCATCTAAAAAGCACGCAAACACCGAAATAATCTCATGGCCTTGGTGCTTTTTTTAGTTCAACGAGCAGGGAAAAGGATCTGCTCTACTATGGCCTAGTGAGCTGAAGGTCCTTGCATGACCAGCACATGCACAGAAAGTTCTTTGATCCTTTGTTGTTGTATGGGTAATAGTGCTCTGTCTTACAGAGGAGAGGATGCATAGAAAGTTCTTAGATCCTTTCTGGTAGTATGGGTTGTGGTGTTCTCTCTTACGCTTGGATGAGAGCCTTCCACATTGTGAAACTTGGCTGTAGGGCCTCTCTGACTGGGCTTCGTTTAGCCACCTTGCATGGTAGGGAACTGCTGATCTTGGGTGGAGCCTAGCCCAGATCAATTCAGACTAGCTATAAATATTTGCTTCGGGCCCAAGTCACTGATATTTTGGGTCTAACTACCCTGGCTGAGTGATGAGAGAGCCAGAGTATAGCAGCCCAATGTTGAAATGATGATGGATTTTCCATCTTTTGCATAGAAAAGAAAAGAAATTTGTTAAAAAAAGAGCCAAAAATAATCAAGATTAGCATTTTTGTGGATTGAATGCTAACATTTGGCACATACAATATTGCATTTTTTTTTTCAAGAAGAGGCATTTGATAGATGAGTGTGATCAATGAAAATTTTATGAAGTGGATTTGAAAAGTATATTTTTTATTTCCTTCCATTTATTTCTCACCTCTATCTTCCTCATTCCTTTTATTTCAGTAGACATGGAGAGTTGTAGTGATTTTGAAAGGGGTGTATAGGTGCTAGGAAAGAAAAAGATGAACATCCAAGGAGTCTCAAGGTGTTCTTTGTCTAAATGAAATATATGGGTGTTAACACGGCAAGAGAAAATATGGGCGGTTCCTACCTAGGAGTGTCCGCATGTCAGGATTTGGCGATCATCGTGTACCTCCAGGACAGTGAACAGGGAGCTCTATGAGATCTATCGGAGTGAGCCGATGAGGATAATGGATAGCTCCTGGATTTGGAAGCTTCAAATCCATCCTAGGCTCAGCCTTTTTCTTTGGAAGCTAGCATGGAGGCATCTACCCACCAGAGTTATGCCGAGAGCTAGGGGGATGAATATTCCACTATCTTGCCCTTGTTGCGGTTAGGAGGATGAGACCTTAGAGCATGTGATTTTCCTGTGCCTTAGAACATGGTGGTATGGAGTCTAGTCACGCCTCCGATTGGGATTGATTGGGGTGAGGGCCTGTCTAGTCCTTTTTGGAGGTTCTGAGATGGAGCAGGGAGTCTAAGGCCGCTACTCTTTGTGCTATTAGGGCTGCTTATACAGCTTATCAAATCTGGCTTGCCCGCAATGCGGGCTTTTTGAGGCAAGCTGGTAGTCGGTGAGGGTGATCTATGAGAGAGCCATGGCCTTGGCTTCGGAGGTTATGGAGGATTTACCGTTTGAGTTGACTCTTGAAACTTGGGACACCTGGGACTTCCTTTTTCTCTACAGAGCGTGAAGAAGGATTTTTCTCTCTTGGGAGCCCCCGCCTCCGACCTTCCTGAAGGTCAACTTCGATGGCAGTGTCAGTGATGGGAGAGGTGGTGCTGATTTTGTGATCCGAGGCTCCGACTCTCGATTTATTGTGGCAGGGAGAGTCCGGCTCGTGGAGACCTCTGTGCCTGCTGCTGAGCTAAGGGCGGCTTGGGAGGGTATTGTTTATGCGAGGACGATCCTCAGAGTAGAACAGTTGGTGGTTGAGGGAGACTCAAGGATGGTGGTGTCTTGGATTCAAAGGGATCGAGATCGTGCGGTGTTCCTTCATCCCTTAGTGCACGACATCCAGAGTTTGCTTTAGGGATGCTCCTCCTTTGTGATTAGACACACCTATCGTGAGGTAAACAGTACGATGGACTGGATTGCCTCATTTGTTGCTCACCACTCTTACGGCATTTGGATGGATGCTTACTGT
The DNA here is from genome assembly GCF_000442705.2 of Elaeis guineensis. NCBI lineage: Eukaryota > Viridiplantae > Streptophyta > Magnoliopsida > Arecales > Arecaceae > Elaeis > Elaeis guineensis. Next base: position 2,883,748 of record NC_026002.2, read on the forward strand.
TTACCTTTGTTTTTTTGTGATATTCTCCTTTCTGATCTTTTGGGTTGTATTCATACTAGAGTTGTATGAAGTGATCGTCTTATCAAAAAAAAAAAGAAGATACAATTAGCATTAGTTTGAATCACATGTCATATCAATACCATATCATTATAATAAATTTATAATTTGATAGGCTAGTCTTGCAGCATTTGATGATATTAGAATACATAGTCACATACACTGCAACTTGTATAAAGATATATGATCTTTAAAAAGAGCTCTCCACTCTCTCTCAAGATTTGCTTTTAGTGTAATAAAAATATAAGGATATAAACTCGAGTTGATTATACTTTTGTAATCTAATAAATTATCAATTTATCTAACCAAAAGAGAAACACACACTCATTACTTTCCATATTCAACACTATCTTGCCTCCGACTTAAGATCACGTGTCAAAATTGTAGCCGTCACAGAAAATTTTTTATAGAAGTAAATAAATACTATAAAATTTAGATTATTAGCGATGGCTAGTTACCGTCACTAATAATCCAAATATTGTCGTTAATAATCTCACCATCGCTAATTTCGTCATAACAATCAATCTACTAAATACTCTTATTAGCAACAAAAATCCTAGCTGTCGCTAATAAGACTATTAGCGATGGCTCTAGCGATAAAATTTTTTCATCACAATTATTTTTAATTTTTAAATTAAATTTTAAAAAATATTAATGATAATATTTTTGTGGTTAATACTGTCGCTAATAATTATTAGCAACCGCTAATGCCATCTCTATTTTTTTAATTTTTAAATTAAATAATTTTTTAAAAAAAATATTAGCGATGGCATTATCGTCGCTAATACCATCGCTAATAAGTATTAGTGATGATATTTTTCATTGCTAATACCATCACTAATAATTAATTTTATTTTTTAAAAATAAATAATAATATTTTTTAAAAATTTATTTTAATTAATCATAATAAATTATGGTTTCTAATATATGTTATAATTAAAATTCAAAGATAATATGATAATTAAAAATTAAAAATTAATTATATTATATTAAAAATATAAATTATATAATTTTTTTACAAGTAGTATCAAAAAAATATAATACATAAAAAAAAAAGATTCGATCCTCATCCTCATCCACCTCCTCCTGCTCCTCTCTAGTAGTTGATGGATGAGAGTCGGATGTTCCAGCATTCTGTAACGAAAAAAATAAAATAATATTAGTAAGTACCGATATGGAGATATATATTTCAATATATTCTTTTGATTCTTGAATAGATTATTTCTACATATTTCATTCGATAATATGAGTTATAGAAACCCCCGACCTATCGATTGGACAGTTAGATTGAATTTTTAGCTCCTACATTCCCTTTTCAGACTCCAACCTAAATATATGAAGCTTCTAAATATGAAAACTTAAAACAAATAACAAGATTTAGTAATATAATTACCTGATGTGATGGTTGGGACGATGAGCCTAGTCGGTCGTATAACTACAGGTTCTGAAAAAGCTCTATGACCGTATCGCAGATGGCATCCAAGAGGCTTTAAAGTCGCTGGCTCAGAAGTCTCTACACGACCTCCTCCATGTGCGCATTACTTCTGGTCTAGGACGTCGAGGCCTGTGAGGATGCCGAAGGGTATCAAGCCAATGGAGGGTCGGAGCTGTGGCTGAATCCTATGATCCGACTTCTACTCGCCCTCTCGATAGCACTGAGCCATCCCTTAAGATCAAGGGAGCTAAGAAGATGGATCATTGGCGTACCTCTGAGCAACGTATGCTGCGTAATGCATCTGCACAGTTCAGAAATATATTAGTTCAAATATAAAAATCAAATCTTGTAACAACTTAATTAGTAAATAAAGTTTGAAGTTGTTATCGCCATCTATCATGATGTAGAATCTAAATAGTCATCAGTCCTCTTAGACTGGTGTGTGGCCCACCACAATTGCAGCTAGTCTGATGGATGAATCAGCTGTCATGCCTACAATAAGTAAATAATAAAATTAAATTAATTAAAATATATATATAAGAGTTTTTACAGTTCTAATGAAGAATTTTGGTATGGATTTTTTATCAGTTTGTCGATCACAATATGTGTGTCGATCGAGCCATCCGTGTGCCTGATCGGATCTTACTGGATGATTTGATTTTATCGAGCCATCTGCCATCTACCATCTATCGGAGTACTCCTCGATGCTCCACTGATCGCAGAGGGCCTGCCATATGTCCGTCCATATCCAGTGATCCATGAAGGACCTCCAGTCCGATGGTGACTGAGAATCGGAGTGATGGATGGCCGACTGCTTGAGGCTGTAGAGGCCATCTTGGAGCCTCCATGTGGCCACCTCCTTGAAGGTCCGACGGCCAACCTTCTCGTCTTGGGGAGTCTCAAATCGGTATTACTCCTGCAAGATAAAGCAAGCATGTATTAATATGTAATTAAAATACCAATGTATCGAAAATTTAAAAATTAAACAAAGTGAGGCTGGGCGGGGTGGCCGCAGGTAAGGTGGGGTCGGGGTGAGGCACCACGGGCGAGGTGGGGCAAGCGAGGTGGGGTCAGGGCAGCTGGTTTGAGGCTGCAGCATAGGAGGCACTGGCGAGGTCAGGGTGGCCACAAACGAGGTGGGGCCAGGGCGGCGGGCTCGGGGCCGTGGCGTAGGATGCACCGATGGGGTTGGGGTGGCTGCAGGTAAGGTGAGATCGGGGCGACGGGCTTGGGGCCACAGTATAAGAGACACTGGTGGGGGCGGGATGTCGGGAAGGAGGATGCAGGGGGAGCGAAGAACGTCGGAAAGGATGCATCGGGGAGGGAGGTCGCCCCAGTCAGCAGGAGGCATTAGAGAGGTGGAGAAAAGTCAGAAAGGAGGAGAATGAGAGGGGATTCACGGGAAGGAGGAGAACGAGAACAAAATTTTTTTCCTCCAGTGGGCTAGGGGTGTTTTTTGTCGGACTATTATCCACAACAACACGACCATCAGTAATACGATCGGTAAAACTCTATTTTATGTGTCAGGATATTAGTGACGGCAGTTTTCATCATTAATATCCATCCACCATCGCTAATACTATTAATTTTTTTTAAAATATTAAATTTTAATATTAAATTTTTTTAAAAAAATTAAAATAATATATTTTTTAAAATTATTAGTGATGGTAAATTATTCTGTCGCTAATGCCATCATTAATACTATTATTTTTTTTAATATTAAATTTTAATATTAAATTTTTTTTTTGATCATTTTTTGGATGGTTAAAAATTATTATTCAATTTTATTGAGTTTTTGGGCTTAATTAATTTATAGATCGAGTCCTAATTGATTTAAATTAAATTTAAGTTAATTATATTTAACTTAATTTAGGAATAATTAAATTTTAATATTTTAAATAGGATTTAGATTCAAAGTCTAATTGAATTAGATTTGACAGGATTTTGAATCGGATTCGAATTAGATTCGAATTGAATCGTGGATCAAGTCTTAATTAATTTAAATCAGATTTAACTTAATTAAATTTACTTAATTTAAGATTAATTAGATTTTATAATTCAAGTAGGATTTAGATTCAAAATATAATTGAATTAGATTTGAAAAGATTTCAAATTGGATTCGAATCGAATTTGAATTGGATTCAAATTGAATCATGGATCAAGTCCTAATTGATTTAAATCAAATTTAACTTAATTATGCTTGACTTAATTTAAAGCTAATTGAATTTTATAATCCAAGTAGGATTTAGATTCAAAGTTTAATTGAATTAGATTTGATAAGATTTCGAATTAGATTTGAATTGAATCATAGATCAAGTCCTAATTGACTTAAATCAAATTTAATTTAATTAAAATTGACTTAATTTAAAGTTAAGTAGATTTTATAATCTAAATAAGATTTAGATTCAAAGTCTAATTGAATTAGATTTGATAGGATTTCGAATTAGATTTGAAGTGGATTCGAATTAGATTCGAATTGAATCATAGATCAAGTCTTAATTGATTTAACTTAGATTTAATTTAAGTAGATTTGATTTAAGTTTAGAATAATTAAGTTTTATAATCCAAATAAGACTTGAATTCAAAATCTAATTGAATTAGGTCCGATAAAATTTCGAATTGAATTCGAATCAGATTCGAATTAGATTCGAATTGAATCTATATTAAAAATTATTTTTTTAGTTAATTTAAATCAGATTAAATTTAATTAGATTTAACTTAATTTGAGAATAATTAAATTTTATAATCTAATTAGAACTTAGATTCAAAGTCTAATTGAATTAGATTTAATAAAATTTTGAATTGGATTCGAATCAAATCTAAATTAAAAATTATTTTTTTTAATTAATTTAAATAAGATTAAATTTAATCAAGTTTGACTTAATTTAAAGATAATTAAATTTTATAATTCAAGTAAGACTTAGATTCAAAGCCTAATTAAATTAGGTTTGACAGAATTTCAAATTGAATTCAAATCAGGTTCGAATTGGATTCGAATTGAATGTAAATTATTTTTTGAATTATTAATGATGGAAAAATATTATCATCACTAATTTTATCGCTAATAATATTTTTAAAAAATTATTTTTAAAAATTATTTTTTATTTTTTTAAAAAAAAATTATTAGTGATGGTAAAATTTTTATTGCTAATAATCTCAATTCACCGTCACTAATAATTATTTTATATTTAAATATTATAAAAAAATTTAAACACCATTAGCGATGGTTTACTAATAGTATTAGCGATGGTAAAATTTTTTATTAATTTTGCAGCGGCTAAAAAATGTTATTAGCGATGAATTTTTTTTCAGCACTAATACCGTCACTAATATTTAATATTATTGTAGTGAAAGTATCTTATCATAATATTAACTAACTAAATAAGTTCTAAAATTTAAACAATTATAAATCCAAACCTAATGCATTAGGAAATTTCAATAATATTCAAGATCTTATATAAAACTTTAAAAACCTTTAATCCAGAATAAAGATATCGAAATTCTATCTCTAATCATTCTTCTAAAATATATTCCTATGCCATCTTAGTTCTCAAGATATATAAAAATAATAAGATATGGAATAATGAGCTCGATAGTCTAATAAATAATTAATAATTAAAATAAATTAATCAGATAATAAATTAAATAATCAATCGTAGAAAATAAATATATGAAATTTATTAGTTAAAAATCAAATCTAGATATATAGCATTATCAAAATATTATATATGTCAAATTTAATCTTTTCAAAATTTAATCTTTTTATTTATGAATCTAAATTCTTTCAAAACATCAAGTTCATCTCATCAATTATGAATTATGATCATATTTTTCTATGATAGGATCATGATACTATGCATCTTCTTGTGATATGCCATGCATTATCTTATAGTAAGTCCTTTAGAATTGTATATTTGCTTACAATATGCTGCATATTTTGGCTTTCTAGATTATTTCTATAAGACATATCTATTTTGGATAAAAAGTGTTCAACCACAACTAGAAAGAGGAATATGATCTAAATTGTGCATGGATATAGACTTTACCATTATAAATAGAAGCCATGATCTAGTTTTAGCATGATCAATAAATGAAAATAAAAAATTTATCAGGTTGAGGAGATTCGAGTTGAGCAGATTGAGAAAATTCTTTCCTCTCAAAGAAAAAATTAGATCAATCAGAGACCACAATAGATAATAAACCATTTAGTTAGTTGATATTCTATTGATTCAACAATTAATATACTTTTGATTGAGTTATGAATGTTCTTGATTAATGAATTTTAATTAAGATAAGTTATTAACCTAAAAATAGATATTAGTAGTAGGTATTAAATTAAATAACTTAATAGCTACAATATTTTTACATACTTGAGGATCATTTTAGAATCTTTTTCTTGCTTCCAAGCCTTCCCTTCTTCTCTTTTATTAAACATTCAGTAAGTGGTATGTTATATAAATGCATATGGTCCACACCTAATTAGATTAAAAAATTCTAATAAAATTAATTCATACTATAAGAAGTTCATATTATAAGAAATTTTGGCCATATTAATTTAGCCATATTTTTGAAAAATATTGGGGAATTAGATTTAGCCCCATACATATTGTTTACTTAGTAGGTTAATAAATGAAAAATATCATTTTTAGCCTACATAAAATGAAAATGCCAGCTATAAACATATACTAATGCTAGTCAATCTAAAAAATAAGTACCTTAAGCTAATTAAAAAATTTATTAATCAGTCGTGCTTTATCACATCCTTAAATAGAGGTGGCAATTTCTAAAGATGAACCCTCCAATCCAACCCATGAATGCCATATTTTAGGCAAGTTTAGCTCATAATTGGGTCAACCTATCTAGATTTGTTTATTAAATAGGTTTGATTCAGATTTAGATCTTTGACCCGTTTAATCCATGTTAATGCATTTAATCTATTTAAAACATGTTTAGCTATTTAAAACCTATCTAACACATTTTTGACATCTTTAATCTAGTTCGTTTCATTTATTTAACCCATTTAACTTATTTAATAAGACTTGATTTATTTAATAAATAGGTTAGATTCAAACATAAATTTTTGACCTAATTAATAAATAAGTTGAATTGGGGCTCATGAATTTTTTATCCAATCCATATCTAACCCAACCAATATCTAACCTGATTTGATCCTTCAAAAATGTCACTCATGTATAAAAATTTTGCTTCACATGGAAAAAAGTGCCAATACTCCCTCAATTAACAAAAATAAAATTTTCATCATATATAAGTTTCCTCCAATACTTTAATTCTATTTAGTATGACTTCTTTCTAACTTTAGGACTCTTTATAAAGAAAAAAGAAAAAAAATTCTCACATTCTTATGTCCTCACACCCTTTCACGCCTCATATATATATATATATATATAAAAGTATCGTACTCCTAATGCCCTCACATCAATCATTCCTCTATTAGGACTCTTATTACAAGAAAAGAAAAAAATATATGGATGTCTCTAATTTTTGGTTGGAAGTATCCAAAGTCTCAATACAATTCTTTCATCGAAATAAAAACCATTACAAAAGAAAAAATATATCCCAAAGTTCCTTCCCATGCCTTTCCCACCAACTCCTTAATCTTATTTCACATGACCTTCTTTCAACTTTAGGATTCTAATTATATATAAAAAAAAATCTCTCACATTCTCCTACTCTCCCACCCTTTCAAGCCTCAGGTATCACTTAAAAAAAAATATTATACTCCTGATGCCCTCATGTCAGCAGTTTCTCTATATGGACTCTTGTTATAATATATATATATATATATATATATATATATATATATATATATATATATATATATATAACTTGAGACATGATGGCATTTTTCAACCTCAAAATGTGTAATATATAATTTTATTTAATGTTTATATATCTGAAAAATTTTTGTGTATCTAAAAAAATGATTGTCTAGTTGAATTCTTGTAAAAAAGAGCATAATTCTATGATCTTGGTGCTTAAATTGGGGCTAAGGAGGGCTTTAAGCCGATGTTATTATGGGTGTCTAGATAAATGACAAAATCATGATTCATGATTTATATGCTTCTTAAAATTAGAACTTAAAATTTTATAATACTGATGTTTCTTTATACAATGATTCTTCAAAGCCATTGAATTATAAAATTAGAAAGTATTCTGAATTCATATTTTTTTTCTATATATAGTGTATTTTTTTTCCTTCAAGTTTTAGTGAGAATTATTTATTTTTGCTGTTATTTTTCTTAAATATATTAAATGGTCGAGCCATATGATAATCATATTATACTTTATTGCATATGACTAATTAGAAAGAAATAAATATTTTGAACCAACTTCCTATTCATTTTTTATATTCCTTACTATCTACTCTTTCAGAGCTTTTTCGATCGAAATTTTGAAGCTTGAGATATGGAAAGAGTTGGATGTTGAAACCATGAACAAGTAATACATACTTAATGGGATATAACAATTTTTAGATTTTGTATTCACTAAGTCGGCTGAATGATAGTAAATCGTATATCCATGTGTGAAATATAGTAATGCTTACTGATTTAAAAGAAATGTTGTTGCTAAGCACTTGACATGTACCAATTGAATTTTTTATGAGAAGGGAGATATGGATGGTGATAGCAAGAATGTTGAAGAGGGACAGAAATATAATGATGACATCAATATTTTGTTGCATGATACTTTTAGAGTCATGAAAAGAGAAGAAATTAGTGAAAGGCCTACTACAAATGCTAAAAAGTTTTATAATTTACTTAAGGATGATGATCAAGAGCTCTATTCAGGTTGTAAAAGTTTTTCAAAATTTTCTTTAATGATCCAATTGTATCTCATCAAATATGAGAATGGATTGAGCAATATTGTATTTAACTTAATTCTAGATTTATTAACAGAAGCATGTCCTATTACAAAATTTTTTGAGTCTTTCAACAAAGCCAAGAATATGGTAAAAGACTCGTGCCTAACGACTATATGTTTTATTGGAAGGTGTATGAGAAAATAGAGACTTATTACAAATATAAGGTTTTGAAATGAAAATTGAATGCTAATCCTAAGGAGAGTAGGGATGACAAAGAATTTACATCAAAGGCCCCTCAACTTTCTATGAATGGTTTGCGGTATTCTCCTTTGATACCTAGGCTATAGAGACTATTCATATCTTCAAAAATTGCTGAAATCATGAGATGGCATGAGGTGAAGCACTTCAAAATGAAAAGTTGAGGTATTATGCTTGTGGTCAAGCTTGAAAAAATTTTGATTCTTTACATATAGAATTTGCCTTGGATCTTCGTAATGTGAGGCTTGATTTAGCCATTGATGGTTTTAATCCTTTTAGGACAATGAGCACTGTTTATACTATATGGCTAGTTGTATTAATGATATACAACTTACCTCCATGGATGTATATGATGCTTGAGTATCTTATGTTATCTTTAATTATTTTTGATCTTTAATCATCTTCAAATGATATTGATGTATATTTACAACCTTTGATTAAGGAATTGAAAGAATTATAAGATTCTGAGGTGGCCACTTATGATGCATTCAATAATGAAATGGTTAAAATACATTTTACCTTGCTATGGACCATTAGTGACCTTTTAGGATACGTTATATTATCTAGGTGGAGCATAAACAAAAGATTAGCATACTCTTCTTGCAACTACGGTACATGCTTTCAATGCCTCCGACATAATAGGAAGATGTGCTATATGGATCATCATAGATTTTTGGACTCACACCATCGATGGCATCATGATAAAGTATCTTTTCATGGTAATATGGAGTTAAAGCATGCATAGAGCCATTGTCTAGGATAATTATATTGGAGCATTTGCATGACTTCAATAATGAGTTTGAAAAGATGCAAAACAAGAAAAGAAATAATAGTATCTCATGAAAAAAGAAATGTATATTCTTTCAGTTATTATAACATATTATACAATAATCTCGATGTGATGTATATTAAAAAAAATATTTATGATAATATATTAAAAATTTTGCTTGATATTTCAGAGAAGATGAAGGATCGTGAAAATATTCGTTTCGACTTACAAGGTATGAGTATAAGAAAGAACCTTCATCCTATTAAGTTCGAAGACCATCAAAAGATATTGTTGGCCAAAGTATGCTATTCTTCGATAAATGAGGAGAAAGATATCTTTTCTTGCCAAGTTCAAATGGAGTTAAACTTTTTAATAGCTGCAGATCAAACATATCATAACTTGTGCGACTCAAAGAGAGAAAAGTCTCAAGGTAGTCACGATTCCTATTTTATCATGTACTATCTACCATAAGTTATAGTTAGAAGAACTATCTCTAAGTATGTTGGAGTTGCTTTAATTAGATTGGGTGCTTTCTTTAAGAGCTTATATGAAGATCTTGAACATTTATAAATTAAAATTATAAAAATACTTTATCAACTCGAGAGAATTTTCTCTCTTACCTTCTGTAATATAATCATACATTTACCTATTCATTTAGTAAATGAAGCTATACTTGGTGGCTTGGTATAATATCATTGGATGTACTCAACCAGAGGATTTATGCAAATTAAAATCCAATGTTTACAATAGGAGTCATCTAGAGGGATTTATTGTAGAACATTATTTGACAAAAGAGTGCCTAACATTTTGCTCAGGATACTTGCATGAAAGTATTGCTACAAGATGAAATAGGTGCTCGAGTAAAAAAAGAGAAAAGATAAGATTTTTAATTTGGACAAAGAATTATTACTTCAGGCTCATCGATATGTCTTATTCAATTATAATAGAGTTCAAGAATACATTACATAAGAAAGCAATCTTAATCTTTACTTTTTATTTAAAATCTTTACTATGAATTGACTAATAGTGATAGTTTTCCTTTTAGTGAATAGAATTTAAATAATAATTTAACATAGAAGATTTAAATAGAAGAGAAAGCATAGCCACAGCCAGAACTTCACCAGTTGGTTTAAAACTTGTATTATGGATGAAGAGGTCTTTGATGAGATCAAACAACTAGCTAGAGATCCTAACTATCTAGCTTAAAGCTTTAGTAGATATCTCATCAATAGCTACAGGTCCCACACTAGGAAATATGATGCAAGATATAAAATTTAGAATAATGGAGTTATTTTGAAGACATTAACTTCTAGTTTTGCTAATTCAAGAGATCAAAATCCTATTATTGTACACATTACTTATTATGGTACTATGTAACAAATCATTCAACTAGATTATTATGGATATTTTAAAATGGTTTTATTCAAATATGGTTGGTTTCAATCAGAGAAAGATGATTATGGGCTCACATGTGTTAACTTCAAAAAAATTACTCTACTTGAATGATCTCTTTGTGATGGTATCTCAAGTGTATTAGTTTTTTTATGTGCAACATTAATCTAAGGACACAAATTACTATTACATTATGAAAACAGTTCCTAGGGATTTTTTGATATGACAGAAGAGTGAAATCCAAATAACCACAATTCATATTTAGATGAGCCTAGTGATTCAATGTCAGAACATGCTATACCAATTGATGATAATGATGTTACATGGTCTAGAAAAGAGATGCTTCCTACAACAATTAATATATCCTTGCATATGTTGGATGCTCATTCTATAATAGATGAAGAGAAACAAATTCATTTGATACTTATTTTATTTTGGACTCAATTTATTTTGTAGGTCATCCTTAGATCTATTGTTATCTCAGTTCTAGACCTCTATTACCTAAACATCTGATTATAAATGAATCTAAGTAGATTATTTTGAGTTGTAATATGTGAATTTTTTTTGAATAAATAATTTAAGATATTACTTGAAATATTTTCTTAATATCTTGTAGTATTTTTGCTGCTCCACAAAGCACACTAACATGTGCATCATGTCCACATGCATGTGTAAGCATTTGTAGATGCTTGGAGGGATTACAGGTATAGGTTGAAAAAAAAAAGTTTATGTCAGAGTATAGCATAAAAGAAGAGAGATTGGCTAATAAGTTGGAACAAATATCGGACTTGCATTTTGAAGCACTTTTCTTAACTATTGAGAATTAAAAAATATGAAGATAAAATAAATTCTTGCAATACTTAAGTGTAATTTTAAAAGTAGTGGCTATTAAAATAACTTACTTACAAACATCTCATATCTAATTTATTATCTATTATTTTATTTCAATATATTTGTTATTATAAAAAATTAGTGAGAAAAATAAAGTAAATCAAGAAAAGCAAAGGCAAAGGTACTTATACAAAACTGGTCTTAAGAGCTTTACAAGGATTCATGAGAAGTTGATATGCTTAATTTGTCATTATGTTATATTCATTTATGTATAATCATGTCAATATGCATGTGTATTGTAGACTGGTTAGATTTATTTTTTATAAAATTATTTATATATTTTTTGATTTATTAATATATATTTGTTAATTATTTTTGGTAATAATATTTTATTTTCTTGTATCATTGTTTAGCCATCATATTATTATGTAATAAGTTGGATATTTTTATAACTTTATCTATGAAATTTTTTTTAGATTTGTGATGATATAACTGAGTTTGAGATTGCATTAAATAACTATAAGAAACCATTATCATAAATTTAAATATTTTTTGAAACTCATATGCCTAAAAGAGAAAAGCAAGCTAATGAAGATACAAGTGCTAAAATTGTAAGTTACATAATTGATATAATTTTTTAAACTTAAGAAGTATTTATGCATTATTATATTAAACATATATATTGATTAGTTTTGAACTAAAAGTATGATTAAGAGTATTTAATATGGCTAGTTATTGGATATTCTAGGGTCAACTAAAGAACATACAGTCTCAAACTCAAGGAGAAAGAGCAAGAAGCAGAAAAATTTACAAAAATTTTAAGAAAAAAATCTAAAAATATGTGTCTTTATAGAAGGGGTCCACCAAAATTATATATGCAAAAAATTTAATGATGATGATCATTCTAAGAAAGCCCAATATCAAGATATAGATCACTTCTAAAAGATCATATAGAAGCATATCTGAAAGAAGTTTAATGAAAAGAAAGTAAATATGGCCCATAAGTTTAATCAAGAGAGAGCACATATGGATATCATATGTTCCAAATGATGCTAACATAATTATGGTAGAGCAATCCTAAATTGATCATTTTACAAGGATTAACGCACTTTTTATTAGTAAATAATTGATATCCTGATGATGCTACTAGTAAATCTGGAATACCATACATGCATGAATCATCTTCAATTGGCACATATAATCTTTCTTCGTTATAGATATGTATAAATTTACTTATCTATATAATCAAATATTTTGGTTGTTTTCTAAAAAATAAAATATTTTCATTACATATAGTGAATCTATATTTTCCAGGATTTTGATTATTCAATGTTGTTTCTTGTATGAATTAATTTTCATTCATGATGGAGACATACTTCAAGAGCAGATGATGCTATGAGGAGAGAAAATCATTCATCTAGAGGATCACTAAAAGAGACGAAGATAATTGAGAAAAATATAATGACTATTGAATATTATTTCTTATATTTTCTTTGAATGTTGATACTTGAATGTTAATGGTATATAAAGTTAGGGACTACATTTTGGTATTTGTACACTATTGAGATTTTATTATGATGAATATATTTTACAACTATAATATTAATTATTTTGTATTATTATGATTTAATGATATTTGAGAAATATAGGTTATTGAACAAAACATTAAAATGGGATATACAATAATTATATTTAGAAAATATATATTGTAAATATAAAAATAGAATGTGCAACAATTATAGGCTGTTGTTTAAATAGGATATATAGTAGCAAAAATTTATTATCTAAATATAAAATACTGTGGTCAAAAAATCTGATAAAATTATTGTCTACATTCAAAAAATCCTTATACAAAATTTTTAAGAAATCGTTGCCTAAATATAAAAATACTATTATAAAAAAAATGTAACAAAACTATTGCTTATAATTAAAAAATTATTATGCAAAAAATTTTGAAAATCGTTGCTTAAACAATCTAAAATTGCTACCTAAATATTAAAAATTGCTATATTAATATAAAAAATCTGTTGCTTAAATATGAACAACTACTAGCTAAACAAATAAATATCGTTGGCTAAACATACAAAATCACTATCTAAAATAAAAGAAAATATTATAAAAATCTTTAGAAAATCATTGTTTAAATATGAATAATTGTCATTTAAAATGTGAAAATCGCTATCAAATCCTCTAAAAAACCATTGCTTATATAATCATAACCATTATAAAAACTTATAATAAATTATTGCATAAAATGAATAACTATTGCTAATTTCTCCAAAAAACCTATTACATAAATAAGATAAAACACTACCAAAATCTCAAAAAAGGTATTACTTTAGCAAAACAATCGTTGTCTTTTTTTATTATAATCATTACAAATATCCATAAAAAAATAATGCCTAAGATTTTGCCAGATAAAATTTATTTAACCATTAACTTAAAATCAAAATACTATTACCTTTGACTTCAGGCAGTGATCGCATAGCAGTGATCGCATAACATTGTTGCCAAAATCATTAGATAATGATTTTGGGCCTTCAAACAATATTTTTTAGCTACCGGCTAAGATCATTTTGGTTATTGTTATTTTTTTTTCTTCTTTCCTTTTTTTTTTTTTTTTTCTTTCCTTTTCTTGATTTAATTGAACAAAATAGGGGAGCTCGTGCTCACCCTTTCCTTAAAATAAAGATCTCACAGTCAGCAGTGGCACAGGTCATGGCAGTGCAACGTAAGGTCTTACTACAAGCAGTCAGTATGGCAATCAATGCCAAAGAAAAAAAAAAAAGCTAAAAATAGGGCAATCCAAACCAGTATGGAGCATATTTTTTTGGCCTTGATCCAAGCTTTGATTCGCTCATTGGCAGCTAAAGCTCTGATATCCATGCCACTGATAGTGGAAAGGAACGAGAAGATGAAAAAATATGGATTTTCAAATAGTAGAAGGATTTTCAACTTACATTTTCAACAATTCCTAACAAACTCTAATCGACTACAGCCGTTGTAAAAGGCAAAAGATTACGGAAGAAAAATAGATAGAGATTTGAAATTTATATTTTATTTTGATGATATTTTTATTGATTTATTATTAATTTTAAAATAATTTATAAAAATAATATTTTTTTAAAAATATTTATAAAAATATTGACGATTTTCGGTGCCAACTAGCCCACTCTCGTGCCATGATGATCTTCTGGAAGAATAAAAAGAGAAGAGAAAGGAACTCCGGCGATTTCCGACCTTGAAGACTTGGGACCGGTGGTGGAAATCGAAAGAAGTTAGGTGATGGGATTTGTAGAGATGGGATGAGGGATTCCCGTGCTTCCGGTGCCAGACCCCTGCACGGAGTCGAAGAAGGAGATGACTCGCAAATGGAGTCGGTTTCTTCCCTTGCACGTGTAGTGCACATGTTCGGATTTTTTTTCCCCCCCTCCATTTCGGTCTATTGGGCTGTTTGAGGCCGGGAAAGTGGATCATCCCATTAATTTAGGCCTCTAAGGGCTGGGTGTTACAATCACATTACACTTTGTTTTCTTATATTTGGTTCCAAGGTGGCCCAAAAGACCCAATATTGCATTGTAATGGGCCATAGACCACCGACCTGGGCAAATTTGACACGATCTGTGAAGTTGGTGCCATCCCCAGGATCCACTCTCCCTCATCCTTTTTATGCTGCTGCATCATCACCTCCTCATGTCAATGGTGATTCCATGGAACACATCTCATGAAAAAATTACAAGCACATTAGGTGGCACTAGGCTATCGGAACGACATCGCCCAGGTGTCTCCATGCAATACAAGGATACATAGTTTTTCATGAAAATAGAAACTTTAGACTTCAATGTTGGATGAAGGTTAGTTTTCATACTTCTATACTTGCCACAAATGAACAATCACTAATTCCCATAAAGATATTGCCTACAAACTCAGTAATGGTGACTTAGTGGTAAAGGGATAGGAGCACTTGACCAATGGCACCATCAATGAAAAGGATAACCATATATTCAAATAGTCATTCATACCACCAGGCTTTTTTAACACCTTGTCAGAAGAATGTAGAAGGAATAATGGGAGGTAAGTGGATAAGGTACCTGAAATGGAGTGACACATCCACTGATACCACTGCATTAGGCTATCATGGGGTGGTGGCCTTAAGAAAATGGAAGATGCTCCTCTGAGGGCAGGATCCTGCGTTTTCTATTTCACGCAACCGTGGGGCAGCCTTGCTCTCTTTCTCCACCGCACGGTGGCCCTTCAAAGTTTCTTAGGTTTCAAATTAGTCCAGTTGGGCTCGGCCACGACGCGCTTTCCATTGGCCAAGACGCGGAGATTGGGGCCCAGCTAGCTGGCTGGAAGACAGCCGAAATGATGCATTCATTGGCTAAGTTGAAATCTATAGCTGTGGAGAGCTTTACACTACTTCAATCAGAGTTTCCATTGGGAGAAATGGTCCCAAGGGTGCAGCCCATCTGAAAATGGGACCATCAGTGGTTTGACAAATGGTGTGCTCTACCAAGTTGATTTGGACCGTCCATCCTTTCAATCTACACCACCTTGGTTGGTCTTCACTTTGTTAGTTTTTGTGAGTATCTTTTACTTTTGAAGGGAGCCATTTGTTAGCTTCCAATATAGGATTCATGATTTATTTATTTGTTTGGATTATGTTGAATAAATTAGGGATAGCAATTGGATTGAGTTGGACAAGATACGTATCAGATCAGATACATGATAGATAAAATATCGGTCAATCCAAATCCAATCTATTTATTAAACGTGCCAAAAATACAGATTCAAACCTGATCATGTTCCTAAACAAGTAATCTAGCTCGAACTATAATAGCTTGAAACAAGTTAAATAAATTAAACGATTAAGCATTGCCACCTCTAGAATAAATATAAAATGGTTTCTTTAGTTCTGGCTAAATGGGCTTGGACCATGGCCATACAAGGACTGTGAAACTCAATTGGGAACTTTCGAGACACACCTAAGTCAAGAATCTAATCTTGCTTTCAGCATTTGTAGCCCAACCTAGCCCTGAAAACTTCCAAATTAATGTTAATAATTTCCTTTTCACAGTAACCATCTGGCTTTCTTTGGTTGCTCTGGATAATGAATCCCTTTTCTTTCATCAAAGATCATATCTGTGATGCAACAAGACAAGCAAGCAGTTGATATTTGATTTGGTTGGTAGACTAGAATTGTTCCAAAAGTCCGAGATGATATCTGGTTGAGATTAGTTATGCAATCCCCTGAGAAAGAGGGGGGGTGGGGAAGAAAAGGTAGAATCCTAGACAATCTCAGCTATATGAAGTTCTTATATGATTCATATGAGGTAGTTTTTTTTTATTGCCTAAGCAACTTTGTGCCTTAAGTCCAAGTGGAGTGATTTGTTTTATATGAAAAGAGAATTTTCCTCAAACTTCTCCATCCAATCCAAGTCTTACAACTTGTGCTGCAGAAGTTACACAGCTTAGATAAAGTAGGAAACCGACAAGATCTGCAATTTTCAAGCTTCATTGGCATCCACTGAGGGAACTTTACATATTTTCTTCATGTCAAGTTTCATGGCTATGAAAATGACGGGAAATAATGGAGGACAAGTGAAAAAGATATGGAATATAGTGATGCTGACATATGTCCATGCCCTTTTACCAACTGCAGAGAAAACTAAACATTGCCTCTCTTTAAACCACAATGTAGATATGGTTAGCCGCCTCCTTATTAGGGAAAAGGCCAAATCTATATGCTTCCTTAGGACTCGGAATTTGTTATTTATGTTCTTTATGATGCCCACCAACCCATTATAGTGAGAATTAATGACTTAACATTTCTTGGAACATCTAGCATCATATTGCATCTCAGTTATCACATATTATATTTATATTTGTAAAATATTCAGGCTTTAAACAATACAGGGTGGGCCTAAGTTGGGCCAATTCTAGCTCAATAACATAAAAAGTTTTCATTACAGAAACTAATAAAGAGTACTAAGAGTCTACAAAACTAACAGTCACCAGGTTTACAATAAGTTCACTACTTCACTAAACAACCCAAGAACAGACATCTACTATCCATGCACACTAACCCGTTGAAACAAAGAGAAGTAAATGACATGTTCTAACATCAAAACACCCCTATCTGTTATGGTATTTAACAACAAACTTACAAGCAATCCCAAAAACTAACAATCTGACACACAAGCATGTAAATAAAATTCCAACTGCACCAGAACTCTCCATGGCACCACTGTTAAACTAAAGACCCTTCTTTGATGTCTTATGGTTGCGGTAAACATCTATCCAGTAAGCACAAAGCACATAGAGTGGACGCTGGGGAACTCTTAAGGATTCCATCATTGCAGTGTTAACGTGTTGGAGTTCCCACCTCATTGTGCCCATCCTTTTAAGATTTCCAATATCCACAGCACTGTTCTATATACACTTAGCACATGGCAGCAGTTCTCAGTTGCTCATCATTTTTATAACAAGGAAAATTCCATTATTTCATCCTACCAATGTCCATATGTGCATTCCCTTTGAGAACCAACACTCTCAGATAACTCCAGGCCACAACATTAGGCCAACTCTTCATTCACTCCCTTGGTTGAGTGCAGTAATATATGGAAAATTTATGAGAAAATATCCCAAGTAAAATGATTTTATGCAGCGAAAGAATTAGCGATGCATATCTTCAGTCATAGTTATTCAAATACTTAGAGTCTATCCAAAAGGAAACTTTAAAAAGGTGTTTTCTAACTTATTCCTCCATAAAAATCATAAACCAATGGATATCCCATGCCTGAATTAATAGGCTAGGTTAGGGATCCTTATCAGATAACCAAAGTTTATCAATTTTCTTCTATCAAAAAAATTACTTTAGACATAACTAGAGATCGTGCGTATTTACGTACCACCCAAAGTTATCCAACAATTGAACCTTGCATGTTGGCCACATATAGAGATGTGTCCCAACAAAACAATCCACGGCACCTAAAATAGTAGTAAGCAGTGATCAATGATTTGAACATTGATCACAACATCTAATAATTAACTTGCCAAGAAGGATACCCCTTAGAATTGTTCATATTACACCGTCTTACACCAACTAGATCCTTGGTGCAGTCCCATTCATATTCCCAGTACATGGTAACCTTCAATTGCTCAGGCTTCTTTCATGACTTTCTGGAATATTCCACTATCCATAATCCGTCCAAATATATGCTTCTCTTGCTAGCCAACTCCAAGTCATAACTATGGACCACATGAATCTCTTTCATCATCCTGACATAAGCAAAACCTACAAATGTAGAGAATAAAATTTTAATTTAATACATGGTGCAATAATTCAACTATCAAAAGCTAATCACCCAAGCTTTTTTTTTTTGGTTCCAAGGACCATCAAAGTAAAATTCAATTTGCACCGGATCCCACCTCAACCAATGATCCAAATCTATATTCCAAACACCAATTAAAAATCTAGTATCTCCTGCTTGGTTCAACCTTCCAATATGTCATTTGTTAAAGCTTACGCCTTGCTCGGCTTGCCACGAGGGGACCGAGCTCGGCCCACAGCCCACCGCCCCAGTATCGCCGACAGTGCTCTCGCCCCATGGCCACCCAATAAACAACTTACACCTCCATCTCATCATCATCACACCATTTCCACCACTAAGAAAAGCTTGCTTTCTTCATCCACAAGAGGGTCCCCCATATCATTCTCTTTAGTTAGTATTATGAGTAGGTAGGCAATCATCACAACCTTTGACACATTCCCTTTATACACCAAAGCTTCATTCTGTTTAAGTGGTTTGGTAGACCCTTTCCTATGCTTCAGTTCAAAAGATAAAGCACGAAAGGCTGCACTCGTAGCACTTGGTATGTATATATTTCTATTATATATATGGGATATATTATTTTCTAAGATGGTGGTTGGCTTCTTTAATGCCTAACTTTGCTTTGGTATGGGCTGTTGGAGCTGTTGGGGTACTGCACTCGTGGGCATGCAGTGAAGGGCTCTTCTTGGGTTCGTGCTGTGGCTTTCTGTGCATGCTCGTGCCCGCGTGTGGCCGGCAAAAGGTGAGAGGGAGGGACCTACCGGGGATCCGCTCCGATGGTACCACTTACAAAAGGGCTTCATCGCGTCAGCAGGTTATTACATGGGTGGAGATGAAGACCAACCATGTGTAAGAAGCTGGTGGCTACAGTTGTTGTGCACTTGGGTACGGCCGGATTCTCTTTGAAAAAAAAATGATTAACGCTGGAGTATTAAATCTTTTGGCTTATAGAAAGTGTGGCAACAAGGACTCGATCGATTACGTGAGATGTTATTTATTTTCTATAATTTTATAATTTTATTTTTTATAAAATATATTATATAATTTTTTTTATAAATATAAGTTTTTTTTCGATTCATAAATAATATGTGACTAATGATGTCCTTTAAATTATTAGAACCACAACAGAGTCCCCAAATCAAGAGGACTCTGATTGTGTACCCTTAATTCACAAGCAATATGGAACTAATGATGCCCTTCAAATTATTGAAACTACAACAGTGCCCCCAATTAAAAAGGACTCCGATTGTGTAAGTCCGAGAAGTCCTACAGTCAGTCGAGACGGACCTCAGCCCGAAAGAATCAAGGTGAATCTCGATCCCTACCTGACGTGCTATTATTGCAAATAAAGGCTTAGCCCATCCAGTGAGGTATTGTCTACTCTGACCCATGGGCCTCATGGTTTTACTCCTTAAAAGGCACCTCACGTGAGAAGAATTTTTTTTCCTTACAAGTGCGAGTCTCTTTTGACTCACAACCAATGTGGGACCAATGATGCTCTCCACATTATTAGAACTACAACAGAAAGAATTTTTATTTTTTATTTTTAAAAAATTAATTGCTAAGAATATGATGTCTGAAAATATAGTTTTGGCATATTTGATTGATTATGAAAAAATATTTTTTTCTACGATGTCTTATATCTGGTTGAAATTTTTTTTGAAGTAGGAATTGTATAAAATATCTATTATATCTTTAATATATGAAAAAAAATTATTTTATTTTATACATTATCATGATTTGTAATTAAAAAATTATGATGGTTAAGGATATTTTAGCTGTAGATCATAGTGGAAGATGATTTGAGACGTGATAAAGAAAATATTCATTTTACCTGTAGATTTTTTAATGGCTTCAAATGATATTGTTGGAAAAAAAGAGCCTCCAATTTTCATCCCATAGAAAAGTTAAAAACTCATATTCTATATGGGGTTTATTTTCTCATAAAATATGAAAATTATATTTCCATATGAATACTTTTTCAAATCTCTCTCATTTGAAAACTTTAATTAAAGAAGAGTGAGGGTGACAATTTATAATCTAACTTGTCAACTAAACCCATAAACGACCTGTTTTAAGTAGATTTGGATTTGACATAAATGGATATAGGTCATAAATGAGTTAACCTATCTAGATCAATTTATTAAATAGGTTGGATTCAGATTTGATCTATTTAATCCATTTAATTTGATTTGATCTACTTAATAAATGAGTTATATGGGTCGGATCAAATTATCTGTTTAATAAATAGTTAGATTTAGATTTAAATTTCTGGCTCATTTAATAAACAGGTCGGATTTGGATTGATAAATTTTTGATCCAACCTACATCCGACAAAACCCGTACGTGGTCTAACTCTATCCGATTGCCACCTCTAAACAAAAAGAAGCTTTTCTATTTCCTGTGAACCAAATGAGTCTCTAGAGAATCGTGAGCCTCCAAAGTCAAAATTATAGAGTTCTAGGGTTTAGGTTGTATGTTTTGTGTGGAAGGATAATTGATCTTCTTTCATAATATTGATCGTTGGATTGTATCATGCACAAATATCAAAGTATTTTGAATTTACTTATTCATTTATTTGAATGGATCTTGAAATAATTATTGTGCGATCCAATAGTTGACTCGTGCAAAAAAAAAAAAAAAAAAAAAAAAAAAAAAAAAAAAAAAAAAAAAAAAAAAAAAAAAAAAAAAAAAAAAAGGGTGAATACTTCTTTCACGTGAAAGATGCATCCCATCATATTTGATAGGCGATATTGGAAGGAGGAAAGGAAGCTCAACTTCATTACCAAATGGTGATTGGTTCACCTGCCTGCCACA
Organism: Elaeis guineensis; assembly: GCF_000442705.2. Lineage (NCBI taxonomy): Eukaryota > Viridiplantae > Streptophyta > Magnoliopsida > Arecales > Arecaceae > Elaeis > Elaeis guineensis. The sequence continues at coordinate 2,905,464 of NC_026002.2, forward strand.
TCGCACCAACTTCGTTAATCTCACCCATCTTGTGTGCCCTATGCCTGCTGGTGGTGTGACAAAAAAAGAAAGTGCGGATTAAACTATATAGTGTTATTATCAGACCCTTCTTGAATCGAACCGACCATTAAAAGAGTAGTGAAGAATGGGGGTGCTAAATAGCTTTCCTCACAGCACTCTCTTGACTGAGCCCACACCAATTTTTTTGGTTACCTCCATAACCATATTTAGCCTTAAAATACTGAGGCTAGACTTAGATTTTCTAAAATTTAGGGCTAGTTAGCTATTCTGACGAGAATGTCTTACAAGAATTAGGCCTATTGGTCAACCCAACTAGTGTCTTCCGAGGGTCCGCCGAAGTCGTAACCTAAATCCAGACGATGAGCTTGTTGGTCCATAGGATGAAAAAAAAAAAAAAAGAAAAATCATGGAGGCCCTTTTTTTTCTTCCCACATGAATTGGGTTGGAGGGTATTGGGTTGATATGAGCTATACTTAGATGGACTCCCTGATCTGTAATAGAAAATGCAGCTCAAATTATGCGAGATTATCCCTCCTAGTGTGGAAAAAAAAAAGAAAAAAGAAAAAAAATTGTGCTCAACTATCTCAACCATTGTTTGACCCTTTTCAAGTAATGCCACATCATATATTAGATGTAAAACCAATTAACATCTATCTCATAAAAAAAAAAAAATTCAATAAAAATTTAGAATGTAGGTGATACAAGAAGAAGAAGAAGAAGAAGAAGGGCCATTGTATGCTTGCTTTTATCCAAAGCTAGGTAAAAGTCATTTTTTTCCCTTAACCGTTAAACTTGACATAAATTATATCTAAAACAAAAGATATAATAGCCATGCTGCCCTAAGGTTCCATAGGAGCCATGATTTGAGGGTATGGAGTCAATCGTACTGTCCTAAAGTTCCTGTTAGGAATCTCATTGAGATGAGCAGACCAGTGCTAGAGAGGAGGATCGAGGCTGCTTGGATCTGAAGGGTGGCTATTCATTTCAGGATCAGACTTTTTCTCTGAAAGATCATCTAGGACCGACTGCCGATTCCGATTCTTTTTAAGAACAAAAGCATGGAGCTTCCGCCTAATTGATCGATCTACGGTCTGTAGGATGAGTCAACAGAACACGTCCTGTTTTCACTATAAAAAATTTTATTATTGGCAACGACATAACCGAAATGCCATCACTAATGCTATTAGCGATGGAGCACCATCGCTAAAATGCTATCAAAAAAAAGCTCGACACTAAAGCAGCATATTAACGATGATAAATCAGCCATCGCTAATAATGGTATTAGCAACGGTAGTCCATCGCTTATAATATTTTTCAAATTTAAAATTAAAAAATTTAAAAAATAGTAATAGCGATGGCTTTCCATCTCTAATAGGCCATCGTTAATATTTATTAGTGATAGAGCTTCCGCTACTAAAGTCGTCGCTAATAATTATATATATATATATTTTTAAAAAATATTTTTAGTAATTATATTTATTAAAATCTATTATAATTTAATTAACAAATAATTATATTTATTAAAATCTATTATAATTAAATTAACAGACAACATATAATTAGTAGGTAACTAACAATTAACTATCACCATCATAAATAAAAAATTAATATCATATATTACATCTAAATTAAATTGTACAAATAATATTGCTCAAATTTCAAATATATTATACCAAAACTAAAAAAATCAACAAAAATCTCCCTCCTCCTCCTCCTGCTTTTATACGTCCTCTGTAGCAGCAGATGGATGAGAGTAAGATGTCCCACATCCTGTAATAAAAAAATATTATTAATAATTTTAGAGCTAAATTAATTGAAATGATAAAACTATTGTAATTGATATGCCTCAAGCCCAAATCTTTACGGTGGAATATATTTTAATATACTCTCTAATTTTTGAATGAATTATTCTTATATATTTTATTCGATGATACAGAGCTATAGACCCCCCAGCCAGTACTCTATCAGATGATTAAATTGAATTTTGACCTTCTAGATACTCTCTCCCTTTCATTTGAAGCCTAAATCAGTACGGATGGATATATTTTAATATACTCCTTCAATTATTGAATAGATTATTTCTACATATTTTATTCGATGATATGAAGCTATAGACACCTCCGACCCATCCATCGGATGGTTAGATTGAATTTTGACCCTCTGGTACTCTTCCCTCTTGCCTTAAGCCTAAATCAATATGGAGGGATATATTTCGATATACTCATTCAATTTTCGAATGGATTATTCCTACACATTCTATTCGATGATACAAACATCTCTATACCTCCATCCCATCTATCGGATAGAAGAATTGACTTTTGACTCCTAGATCTCCTTCCTCCGACTTAAGCTTAACTATGTGAAGCTTCTAAATATAAAATTTAAAGTAAGTAAAGAAATTTATTAATACTGTTTGACTTATTTGCTGTGATGGCTGTGATAACAAGTTCAGCTAATCATACAGATATGGATCTCGGAGAATCTCAATCATCATATCGCGGACGACATCCCAGAAGCTCTGAGATCGCTGGTAAAAAAGTCTTTGCATGACCTCCTCGACATGTGCATCACCCCACATCACTAGAAAAGGACATGGTATATTTTTTTGATTTCTACCCAATTTCCTCGACTTAAATCAGGTTTCACCACATACGTCACATTAGCTCTTCAGTTGATCCTCCTTATAAAAAAATATGCAATCATTGTGGCATGCATCTATCCTCTCGTATCCCATGTCTAATCCTTTCATTATTTTTTTTGAAGTAAAGAAACATCCAATAAGCTTCTCATCCTTTGATAGCATTTTTTTATGATTGCTACTATCCTATCATAACATTTGACCATCATATTGAACTCGGCCTTGAAGTTCAACAACTCTGATACAATCGATAATGTAGTGTGTGTTTCACATTCTGGCCATAGTGGTTCATCAGTATCTCTCAGCATACAATAAAAATCACCGCTGTCAGCTTTTAGATCATCCTCCATGTCTCAGTTAAATTCAAGACCAGAAGCATCCATAATCATATCTACTATTCTATCTGTATTTCTATCCTGCTCATTTCTAACCCTTGCAACTCTCTCACATCTTTCCATTCAAGTACCAATGCTTGTAGTTGGGCATAAATCCACTCCTATATAAATAGGCAGTCATTGTATCCCTATCAAGTATTTCTCTATTGCCACATCTCTTACAAGGGCAATGAGTCCGCCCTTAATGTAAGAGTATTACATGCCCAAAAGTATAATTACAGAAGTACTCTATACTCTCCTTATATTTAGTAGAAATTATTCTATTGACTACTTGATGGTCCATCTAACTATGATCCATGGTGCACTACCTAAGGATTCTGTATATACAAATGCATGGTAACAGCTAAATGATTATTTTATTATTTCAAATGGCTTATATAATAATTGCATCCTACCATCAATTAATAGATATAGAAGGTCCTATCTTGTTCAGAAATTATATTAATTTTATAGATCAAGTACAGTAATCAAACGATATACAATGGGGGCTGAAATTTTTTTTAATAATATCTCTCTTTAGTTCTCCTCGACATTATAAGATGCATGAGGAGAACTAAAGAAAAATACTGTCCAAAATTTCTCTCGAACTCTTACCATATCATTTGATTACTGTAATACCTATAGAATTAATTACATTTCTCAAATTGTTTATACTAGACAATTAATTGGTCAATGTATATAATTCTCCCATTTATATAAAAATATATAAATATATGGATATCATAAAATATATACATTAATCAAAAGACAGATCTATGATTATATGTAATGTAATATTTTTAAAATTTTTAAATTAGTAGGTTCCAAAGTACATAGCATCGATCATTGTAAATGAGGACGGTCAGGACGCATGTTCTGTGCATGCAGACTTGGGGCATGCGAGACGACTGGGCTGTGCAAGCACACCAATATAGTATTCAAGCAAATCCCATCCTGGAGATTCTAAAGTATCGAGCAGCATTGCAAATAGGACTGAAAATGAGTCGGGTTGGGCTGAGCCATATCCCTTCTTGAGTCCAATTCGAAATTTTTTTTTAGACTTCGGACCAAGCCTAGGACCTAAAATTCAATCATCGAGTTACTCCAGTCGTCATCAGAGTAGATGAGCGGGCTAGAGTAGATCCGATGGTGGTCTAGCTTCAAACCCCTACCATCGAAGGCAGTAGGACTACTGTCATTGGAGAGCTTTCCAAAGTAGTTTCACTTCCTTAGAATAATATTAATTTAAATAATATTATTAATAATATTATTAATTTAAATTAATCAGATAAATCTAATTTTAAATATTTAAAATTTAAAAAGGTGGGAATGGGGTGTGGTGACGGTGACAGAGCCATCATCATCGTCCTCGTTAATACTCACCAAGCACTATGTAGTCCGATGGTGGCATGGGTTCAATGGCTGGGCGCTCCAAAGGGGAGAGGCGGGGGTGTAGGTCCGACGGCGCAGCGCTTCAGTGATGCAGCGGGGGAAGAAGGGGGAGGCAGGAGAGTAAGGGGGAGGTGGGGCGCGGCCGATCCAGCAAGGGGAAGGGCAATCGATGGTTTATGGTGCTGAGGAAGGAAGAGGGAAGGTTGGAAAGAAGAGGGGAGGCCGGGGCAGTGGGAAGCCAGCTCCAGGAGGCAGTCGGTAGTGTCGGAGAAGAAAGAGGGCTCGAGAACAATCGATCTGACGCTCGGATGTTAGATCCAAGGTGAGGACGACGGTGCGAGACGGGGGGAGGAGGTCGGGGGCTCCAATGGTGCAGTGGGGAGAAGGACGATCGGAGAAAGGGGAGCTGATGTGAGAGAAAGGGGAGTCGGCAGGGGCTTCTATGAGCCCGTTGGGGACTCGAGGGGTTTTTAGGGCTTATTATTAATGACAGCTAAAATGCGTCACTAAAGCCATCATTAATAGGGATTTAACTTATTAGCAACGATTTATTATCATTGCTAATATCCGTCGCTAATAAGCTATTTTCTTATAGTAAATTTGTTGCCCGAAGATATGTTTGATCTAGAGTATAGTGAGAGGTCAGCCTTGAAGGGCCAATAATGGCTCTTGGCTTTCTTCATTCTTGGTTGCGATCCAACAGAGTATGACTGAGGGTGTGTCCTGCGATGTTAGGATGGCGTACATTGTCTATCAGATTTAGCTGTCCAGAAACAGCTTGGTCTTCGAAGTTAAAATGGTGCTTGTGCATCAAATTTTGGAAAGAACCTGCTATTTAACTGAGAAGTATAGTCATTTTGATACTACCGACATGTCCTTTGTCATCCTGAGATCTTGGGACTCTCCTGCTGTGTCTGCAATGATTCGAAGGGTTCTTTTTCATTTCCTGATAGCCCTCTTCCTTGGGGTTTGTTATGGTTAACTTTGATGGCAGTGTTACGGATGGCAAAAATTGTACTGGCTATGTTATTCGAGACTTGGATTTTAGGCTCTTAACTGCAAGGGGCTCTCATCTTTATGAGACCGTCTGCCCCCAGTGCGGAGCTCCATACTACTTGGGCAGGCATTATTTGTGCAAGAGAGGAGTTGCAGGCAGAGAAGATCTTTGTAGAGGATGATTCGGCCATAGTTATCTGCTGGATCCGGGATGAGACGAGGTTTCTGAAGGTTCATCCGTTGCTTCGTGACGTCTGAAGGTCCATTTGTCATACGATCACGATGTCTGTTTGACACATCTTTCAAGAGACAAACAGCACTGCAAACTGAATTACATTCTTTGTTGCCAGACATATAAGAGACTGGACCTGACGTCAAGATAACGACTGCCCATAGGCATTTTGAGATATTTTGTATTCTGATTTCTTAGACTATAATCGTACTAGAATGGTGTGGTCATTTGCTGGTATCAAAAAAAATAATAATAAAAGATATAACAGTTAAGAGGTATACATATATTATCATGAGTATCTCTCTATCAGACAATAAAAATGGTTGTTGAATTTTTTTTTTTTATGAGCTTCTTAAGAAAATCCCTTCTTTAATTTCCTAACAATCACATTATCATTGGTTTATATAATTGTTCTTGTAGTATTGTTTCATACCGTGGTGTCACATTTTCGTAAATTTGGTTAATGAAAATTGATGATAACTACATATAAGGAGAAAAGGGAAATAAGCATTATTAAAATTTTTGCAAGATACTGAATTTATGATTAAATAAAATTAAAAATATATAATCAGAAATTTGCCATGGGATACTAGTGGAAACATCTCTATATATTTTTTAGATTGACATGGTTAAATAATCAAGGAAGCATATCGGAGGATCAGTTTATATGAATATTAGGTCACTTATATCTATTAATTTTATTCTCATATAAATAGTTCTTTAAAGGGTGTGAGATTTTTTTTTTATTATGCAAAATCTAAGAAATGCAAAAGGGAAATTGGATTAGGATGTCAAAGTGTTCCAACATTTATTAACTATATTTGTAAATTATATTTTATGAATAGTAGGATTTGTCCTATAATAAATGGTACCCTTTACATTTTGCAAATGTATAAAAGTTTTTTTAAAAATAAAGTACAAGATGTATCTATATGTAAAGGGAATAAAATTTTTTTTTATGTGAATAGGAGGTAGCAGAGCTACCCTCGTTTTATCAAAATAAAAATGTCAGAATTTATAGATACTATTTAATAGAGCAACAAGCTCTACTTAGAGCCCGGCACAAACAGAAAAGAAACAGGAAGGGAGTTGTGAACAGTAAAGTACCAAAGAAACAAGGCAAAAAAAACCACCCAAAAAAGAATATTTATGGGCAAAACAGAACCCACATCCCACCTAAAAAAGAAGCTTTATGGGCAAAATAGAATTCATATTCTATCCAAAGAAGAAGCTTTAGGGAGTGGAACATATAGTGAGGGACTACAACCTATTCCATAGCTCTTAATGTTGCACCTGAAATTTAGTAGAATCTAGATGCCTCCAATCAAAAAAAGATTGAAGTAGCTTCTATAAGATTGAGAATATTGAATTCTTCTTATTTAGGAAGATACAAGGTTCTCTCCCTCCAAAGCTCTCAACAAGCAGCTACAAAAATTTGATATCCCACCTTTGCCAACTTGTCTTTTGTTCTTCCCTCCCCAGCATATCCAAAGATCAAGAAAATTCATTGGTCTTCTGCTAAAATTCAGCTGTAATTTTATGGTTGCCTATATACTCCTTGCAAATGAGCAGTGGGAGAAAAATGTGATTAATAGACTCTAAGCTGGCTCTACAAAGCAGCAATTCATACTAATATTCCAATCCTTCCTAACAAATATTTCACTGGTGTATAATTTGTTTTTGGCCGCGCGCCAACCATAAAAACAATAACTTTTTTCGGACTTGGCATTTTTCAAGTTGCATTTTGAAAAGGGCATCTCAAACCATCAAAATTTAGGAATCTGTAGAAAGAATCAACATCAAAAATGCCATTGTGTGCTAGCTTCTAAATAGGAACATCTGCAATACAAGATGGCACCATAGAAGAGAGAACGTCATACAACAACTGAAGCCGATATGTCTCATACCTTATCAAAGGATCCATCAATAGGACACATCACCTTAATATGCTCATATTCCAAAATGACATAACCGACAAGTCAGACTTCACTGTCCGTGCATCAAGATCATCAAAACTATAATTAAGTAGAATTGCATCAACCTAAACATCTTTCCAAAATCTAATTGAACTCCTATTGCCACATTTAAAAGCCACACAGTTTCAAAAAGCGTCATTTTTCAAACTGATATCTTTCCAAATGTAAGATGGCCCCAAAATCGACTTCCTCATTTGCATCCCAAACTTTTTCCTTGAATAGTAAGCTCTTGCAATTTAGCGCCACCATAGACTTTTTGCCCCACAAAGAAACCTCCAAGATCACTTAGCAAGCAAAGATTTGTTCAATTGGGATAAGTTTTTGACATCTAGACCCTCTTGTTCTTTGGATTTACAAACAACCTCCCAGTTCACTGGGCAATGAAACCCATTGACGTTATCAAAATGTTTTTATAAAAAGGCTCTTCTCATCTTACCAATTCTACTAATAACCTAAGTTGATGATCTGAAGATGGAAAAGAAAAAACTTACTATGTATTTTTCGTCACAACGGCATTGATACAACTTACCATCTAAAATTCCATGACCACCACATAATCAACTTACCAACTAAAATGAACTTGTAGACAACTGGGAATAGAGAAAAGTAGTAGCAATTCTAGAGAATTAGCCTCCTAAGATCAATTCAACAACCTTTTGTCTGGAAGGGATTCGGTTCCAACAACCACTGCACAACCCATCATCTATTCTAACAATGGAGACAACATTAGATGTAACAAACCTATGGAAAGATGCTAGCAAGTATTACCAGTCATATTAATGTTTTTTTTAAGAGAGATATTAGTCACGCCGACATCACAGAGGCATTCAATTTTTTCTTTAGTGAGACCATTAGAGAACAAATTAAAGAAGTAGGTGAAACTGGGTGTAGCTTTGTCCACCAACGGTAGAAAAATTGGTTCCCAAAAGCTTTCATATAGTGAAAGGGAGACGTATCTTATTCATGTCTCTATCCAATTTTTTCTACGTCTAGATCTACCGAGAAAATATTCTAGATCTGTAGCAATTCTATTAAAATTTTCTCTTTTCTTTGCTATTGTAACACAAATCATACCGGCCTTTCATTCATGGCCTTTGAACTTTTGTGTTTGGAGCGCTGTCATGTGTCTATTCCTCTGGCCTCTGTCCACAAGAGGTCCATATCCCCTTTTTTTGATTTGGTCATCCTCATATCCTTGTTCTTAATGAATATATTAATAAATCCAAATTACTTTAGCACTCATTATATCATGGAGGTGCACTTAGAGAGGTCAGTGCTCTCCTACATATAGAATTGCAGTATTTTCTTTTTTGCATGCATCACATATGCTTAGCACTAATTATTTTTAATGGACAAGAGGTGATGTAGAGATGGGAGATAATATCCCTCGAAATAAGGAATACTTTTTTTTTTTTTTTTTGCATGCATCACAGATGCTCAGCACTACTACTTATTTTTAATGGACTAGAGGTGATATAAAAATGGGGGATATCCGTCGAAATAAGGAATACCATGCAAAACACTCCACAAGTACTAGTGTGGAATAGGCTTATTCAAATATATGCGAAAAGTGAGATATAAAAGGATAATTCTATTCCATTCCGCAACTTTGGTAGAACAGATCGAATTAACCCATGTAAATTGTGAAACTTATTCCTGCAAATACTATTTTGCCCTTATCCATTCTTTAAGTACTCCAAAAGGTTAGGACAATTTTGCCATTTGGTAAAATTCAAGTCATTGTGAAAGCTGATGCACTCTTATATTTCTTGCACTCATCTCTCCAACCAAAGACCAAAAGAAGATCACTTTTCCTGATCAGGAATACCCCATCCTTTCTACAATGCAAGAAATTACCTCCACAATTAATCCCTCTACCAAACCCAACCTAGAATGTTAATATATAAACCCAAAAGTAAATTTGTCAAATATCAAGCGTGCAAGACATAAAGCGTTCATATATCTTGCAATGTACAGTATGAGTGATCTCTCTTTTCTTGTGGAGGGAGTTGGATCATGTTTATAAATATTACAACACTATTCATAGATGGTCTTAGTCCTTTGTTTTAGGTATCAGTCTCAATAGGCCAATGAAGAATTTTGCAGAACCTCATTAAAGAAAGTGAAAGACCTTTCAAATGCATAATTATATGATCATTCTTCATTGAACAAGTATAACTGACGTGCATCTGTCCTTCATTTAGGAGAAAATTAGAAGAAGATTGGACAAAGTGGAGCCCATAGGTGGAAAAGAAAAATCCATAAGTACTTAAATGATGAATAAATGAATGATGACCTAGCAATCACGTGTAGATGACCTTACTAAGATGGCGGCATCTTTAGTTCCAGTCACTATTTCTAGATGATGACTGCATATATGATATCGCCCGGTGTTAATTTATAAGCATCACTAGTCCAAGTGGTGCAATTTGGAGTCAAAATTCCCGAAGCAAACAAGAAGCCTTCACCAAGATATATAGTTTATCGTTCCTTGGATAATGCCGGTACGGCCATTTTTCCACCCTCCACTTTTTGGAAATATTCACAAGCAGATAAATTATATTTATTCTTCAAAATCAAGAATTTCGGCATCCTAAATACTCAACCACACAGGTATATTTCTTTTTGTTGATTTATTATAAATTTTTAAACAAGCAGGGGTAGTCAATGATTCCTTGGATGTTACCAGCATGACCAGTTTTCCATCGTGCATATATTGGAAATATTCACAAGCAGATAAATTATATATTCTTCGAAATCGAGAATTTTAGCATCCTAAATTCCCAACCACATAGTTATACTTTTCTTGTTGATTTATTATAAATTTTTAAACATTTTATTTTCCTGAATTCTTATGTATAATTTAAAAAAAGATACAAACCCAAGTACAAAAAAATGTAATTAACACAAATCATGTAGGCAATTTTCTTTATACTTTTTATATTTACATATATATATATATATATGTTGTATATAGTTTGTTTATTAGTATCCAGATCGTGCATTTTTTGAATCTGAACGTAGCTAAAATTATCGAAAATAAATTCATATTCATATCTAATTATTATATAAAATAATCGGAACAAGTTATTGAATTTTTGGATGACTAATATGAATAATAGATTGCCTCTCCCTCTGTGTGTGTGTTCATGTACATGCTTGACATACCAAATGCCATGAAAGGTCCCATGGTTCATACCTCTCGGCGGTGGCACAAACTTTGTTTTCTCTCTAATAAATGCCAAATTATGAATTGAAATGTGGCAATCTCTTGTGTTGGGATGGTCCAAAACCAAAAGGGGAGCGACTTGTGGTAGTAGTCTGATAGCCCGCGGTGACCTACCGCGTTAGCAACGTCTCCTTCGGAGGGAGAAAGAGATGGGGTAGGTGGTGAGACGGACACGGAATCCCGGGCAGCCGCAATTTGTCGTCGTGCAATCCGTGGTTTTTTTTTTTTTGTTTTTTTAGCGGGAAGTCAAGTCAATGGGTTCCAGATGTTTGTTACGCCGTTTTGTCCCCAGGCTGCTCGATTTCGTGGCTGGCGATCGCCGACGTTGGGTGTTGCTGACGGAAGCATTACGCACAATATCACTACAGTAGAATTTCTATTAGAGTGAAGCAGAAAATAGGAGAGACTAAATATAAATATATTATTATGATGGAGTGTTTAATAGATGATTGCAATATTATTATGCTCAATTTAGTAAGTATATTATTTGTTATATTTTATATGTTAGTTTTTGGTGATTTGTGAAATGGTGAAAAAAAATTTGTGTTAAATTGGGATCATTGCGGTGATATTCTTGATATCCCATATAAGGAGTTTAGAATTTCTAACCTTCCAATAAATATTTTTTTTTTTTAAATAAAAATTAATACAATTAGAAGATTTCTATTTTCAAGTTACTAGTAGCTATGTGATACAATCAAATAACAAATTTTCTATGGTAAATATGTAATATAGAGCTCAAATTATATAAATAAATGATAAAAGAACTATCTTTATATAATGAATTGGGCGCATGCAATACACAGAACAATTATGGATGCAGTGACTCGGGTTTCGTTAGTTTTCTCTTTTATTATGTAAATTAATGAAGTTCAATTTTTGAAACATGCATTTTTAAAAATTATTTTTTAAAAAAAATAATAATCTTTGAAAATAAAGAAGTAACTTTTTAATTAAGAAGCTACAAAAGTTCGAGGCCAGAAATTTTTATGGTATACTCCTAATATTTCTCAAAATTAGGAAAGATCAATATCATAAATCTTCTCAAACTCCTATACGAGAAAAATCTGGATATTGCCAAAATTATGATAATAGCCTTGATGTCCAAGAAGGACATGACCAACTCTCCCAATGAGTACAGACATATTTATTAGATTCACAATGTGAATAAGATTGTTAAAGAGATTGATGCCTTTATTGTCTGATTTGGTGTATGATTGTTCAATGGATGTCGTAAAAAATAGATTCACCTTCGATAGCTTCATTAATAATCATAAATTCTACGTCACTATCATAAATATGAAAATAATGAGATCTTATTTAAAATTGACTTTGAAAAGCATTTGATAATCTTAGTTAGGGTTTTCGCATCTTTCTTGTATATAATAGAGGTTTTTCTCTACTATAGATAAATTGGATAAAAATATGCTTTTATTATTAAGGTTAGAAAAATGGTCAACCTGATAATTAGTTTGGTTGCCATCGTTATCTTAAGCAAAAGAATCCCCTCTCACTCATTAAACCAAATCTCCAAAATCACCCATTCTAGCTAAGTGAACTTTTAATTTTCTCCACATTTTCACCTTTCACACCTTTTACATCCCAACCATTGATTCAACTATACTTGTCGATCTGCATGTATATGTCTACATGTTCATCACCGATCATGTCCCTTCATTTTGACTAAATTCAGCACTAAAATTCCTTGATTAGCTTTGATTGCTAATTTAGTTTACTTAGAATTGGTGAAATTTGGGTCAACATATGACTCTTTTATGTACTTTGTTCATCTCTCTAGGATTTTAGCTCAATCGGGCATACCTAGCCTAGTCATGTTAATCCATAAAAATTGGTTAGTCACCTTATTCACAACACTTAGCTAGTTTTTTTGTACTCCAAGAAATGCATAATTTAGTGACCTATTTCATCCAGCTAACCATCTCCTTTGAGTTTTTTTTTTCTTTTATTTTGAGATATTAGATTGCATTTGTATTTTCTCGTACAAAATCTTAGCTATCTAAAATGGCAATCCTTGAAACCAAAATTAGCCAATTATTACATGAAACGTGGCATAACTAGAATCCTTGGATTGTTGGAAAACTCCATAATCCTCTATAGCTAGCTAGCCCTTCATTCTACTCTCCAGCAACTATAAATTTCCACCTCCATTGATCCAACACATGAGAGGGTCCTCTATTTTCCTTTTTCAGCTTCTTTTCTTCTTTTAACTTAGGATTTATAAGAAATTAGAGAAAGAGGGGAAATTCTAACAAAATCGAGTTTTTCAACTCTTCTCCTTTTCTTCTTAGGTTTAGCCTTCAAAACTTTAGATCCACTATAATTTTTGTCGATCTAGATTCTTTTTCAAAGCTTTTAGTAAAATCTATCTTGGATGTAGCAAGCAAAAGATCACAAAGATGCTAGGAGCAAATAAAGGGATCCCACAAGGGCCTTCTTTAGAGGAAAAGATCTTGGATTACAACTTCAATTTGATAACCTTTGTGTTGAATTTTTTGTTCATTTTGATTACACTATTATAGAATTCATGTATGAAATTTTCTTTAATAGATGATCTATTTTATAAATATTATGTTTTTTCACCTTTTTTAGCTGATATCCTTATTCTATGGCTTTAAAATCAAATTGAATTTTGGCAGATCTAAGCCTATAAATTAGAACAATTTAGGTTATGATTGTAGGGTTTTGAAATCATGTCGAAATCAAATTGAATTCAGACTGACTAAATCAAGACTATACTTATGAAATCTCTTTGATTGACACTAGATGAAGTATTCATTGCTTAGGCTTGAATTCTATTAAATCGAGTCAGATTTTTCTGCTAATCCTGTTTCTTGTTAATAAATCTAGAAATGACTATCAACACAATAAGATAACAATTTCTCAAAAAACATAATAACAACATGAAAAAAAAAGGTAGATATGTTTCTTAATTGGTTGCAAGAAGAAAAGAATTACTCTTATGTTTATTTCAAGCTTTAAAAAAAAAAAAAAGATGGAGGTGTCGAAACGCAATAAGGTTAATTATAAGAAAATTACAACTCATCTTGTCTATCCTAACAAAGATATTTCACTGTGGAGGAATTAATTAATAGTGCTCATCCAATGCTAATCACAATCATTATTTGCAGCACGGTCTACCAAACAATCTGCCACTTGGTTTCCTTATTTCAAGTTGATTAAATAACATATTTTGGAACATCAAATTGTGTAGGAAGTTTCTCCCTAGGCTAAGTGATTAGTAGTATAGGATTATACTCTCATTCGTACCATGTTTTCTTATAATATGCAATGAGATTATGATTAGAATACGCACTAACATTTAAAGTTATTTCTTTCCATAATAATATATAAAAGAAAATATTTCTTTCAAAATAATTTTAGTTAACATTATCTTATTAACTTCATTTTTTATATATTATTTCATCCCCTCTTACAAAGATTATCTAGGTAATTAACAACCAAGATAGGTGAAGATTTTGTTCATAAAACAATAAAAATATCCTGCGATCTGAAGAGATTGATCTGTAGGCAAAGATCAAACAGTTTGCAGAAATCTCTTGCAACATTGGCTTGCAATTAATTAAAGCAAACATCTGAATTTTGGTCATATATTGGAAAAGAAGCAAAATTAGCGTATTGGCGGGAGCAACAACTTTGACTTGTAGGGTGATTTTTGGACAGGTTTGCCGCCCTCAATCAATATTGTTGGCAATATAGCTTTAAACAATTCTTTAAGGGGTCAAATCCAACTATCAATGGTATAAGCCTAACTTATATCCAAAAAAAAAAAAAAAAGGAAGTATTATAAGCTTAACAGTGACATGGCCAATCAGCTAATATAAAGATGATAGCTAGCCTTTTCAAATTCCCCATCATGTGTTTAGGTAGTAGTCATCATCAAGATGCATGAAGATAAAAGTTGATGACAGATAAAAAGCTTTCTATTGAAGTTTCTTATTTTTTGAAGCCCAAGAACTGTCAGGTAAGCTGTAAATCTCTATCCACTCAAAAAAATTAAAGCATTTCTGAAAATTTGATTTTGGAGAACTTTGTGTGATCAGTACTAGCCCTAAGATGCAGTCCATCCAGTCCAAACCAACTTGCTAGAGTTGCCAAAATTGCATGCATCATGGGTCAAAAGGATAACTTCAGCCGGTGCATTTGATACAGATCAAGAGTTGAATACTGAAAAGAAAAAACAACAACGCAATAATTTCACTGCAACACCATGCCTACAACGTGTTGAATTTAGCTATAGACATTGCAAAATAAAGCATAAAAACCCAAGGATGTGGTCTCAAAATTCTGCTCCCAATCTCTTGTCTCGATGTTAATATGGATAAATCTAAAGTGCTGAGTTCACCAAAGTGCAAAAGTTCTGCTCTCAATCTCTTGTCTCGACTCCTCAAAAAAACTCTCGTCTCGAAATTTATATAGATAAATCTAGACAAAGTGATGAGTTCTCTAAGCTGCAGCTATGTCATGGGTAGGACATACTCTGAACTTTGGGTATGTTGAAACGCAAGGAGGTTTGAACTTCTTGAGTCAACTGTGGTAGATTGAAGAACTTTGTCATTCACATTGGGAGCGGCAATGCCGGTATCGATAACTACGATGAAATTTTTTTATCAAATGCTACAAATAAGTTATCATAAATGTCCTTTCTTTTGAGAGGAAATGGAGGAGACACTTACCGCTAATTTACCGAAGTGATTAAAGTATATTTACATAATTACCGATGCAACAGTGAAGTGTGGTGGTTAGAAAATCAGTCCTTGTGACAGGACTGCATTAGAGGAGATAAAGAAGCAAAAAAATTTCTGTGGCTGTCCAAATCTTTATCAGAACAGAGGTTTCACCATGATTAATTAGAAGGTGTAGAGGATTGTGTTCAGAACATTGTTGATTGAAGAGATTGGGTTTTCCTGCATCTCCAGTAGGTCTTGGAGATTTGGAGGCCAGCCTTTCAATTTGAGGTACAGTTTCAGTGGTAAATGTCAAAGCTATGAAATTTTCCTCTTTGAAATGTGGCTTTGTGAATCACTGAACTTGTATTCAGACAATTCGATATCGAGGATAAACATGTTGTTGGAACTACATATTTCAGCAAATTTCATGTCCCCGCATTCTCGAAGAATTATATGTCTTGCGAGATTCTTGATGAGAAATAAGCATGCCAATCCTAACGAGGACTAGAATTTTTAAACTAGTGTTATTGACATTTGGAAAACAATTCGCAGAAAGGTAAATGGAAATCAGCAAAGACAGGCATCATATCATTTATTAAGTGATGAATAAAACAACGAGTGCCATAACCTTCTAGTCTATTATTTACTCTTAATGTTCAAATGATCAACCACAGCTTTCTTACAGGTGTAAAAGTAAACCCGACGACTCTGGTCACCTTCGGACATAGTCAAGCCATGCACATTTTTGTCAATCCACCGGACAAAAGTGAGACAAGTAAAGCTCATGAGCAAGTGATATCCACTAGCATCAAACTGGATCATTGGAACAACTTTTACTTCCAGCATAGCACGTTAGAGAGTTTTTCTTTTTTTTTTTCTTCTTTTTTTAAGGTTAATGTAAGAGAGTTGATAATGATAGTTTATACACTTGGCAATTAATTAAGAAAATTACATCCTCCATTAAGATCCAGATTCCATTTATTCCTTTATTTTCATATGGAACAAAAAGTAACCACAAAGAAGGAAGAAGAAAGAAGAAGAGAAATGAAGGAAAAAGGATGAGTCTTCACAAAGCCATTCTTTTATTGCATCTGTAGCCATAACTTGAGATCAGAAGAGCGCAAATTTCCAGGACTCCTGATCTAAAGCAGTTCTTTGATATTGGTTAAAAGGATCGAGGCCTAATTTTTCATCCCCATCATCATTCAGAAAATCCAATCCCATGAAGTCATCCAGCCCCCAGAGGTACAATGATTCCGGCCACTCCATGCATGGAAGTTGGATTTCCTCAGGTTTAGCATCAGAGCTGGAAGAAGAGCATGACGATGAGATAGAAGTAGAGGAGATGGAGAGGGTTGAGGATGCACAAGGGACTATAATCTCATGGGGCTCAATCATGGGTACTTCATCAGTGCAAAATCCAGGGGATTTGCTAAGAAATGGATCGGTCTCTACAGGATCGGAGGAGCTTGTGATGCTCTTCTCCTCTGCTTCCTCTTGTGCCACCTTTGGAGGACACTGCTCGCAGAGCTGCTCATTTTTATCATTTCCATTAACTGAAGCATCTCCTTGCTGCTGCTGCTGCTGTTGCTGGTCAACAGTTTCAGCGATGGGCTTGTGAGAGAGGGGGTCAATTCCCATTTTCCTTAGCTTCTTCTTGATGTGTGTGTTCCAATGGTTCTTTATCTCATTATCAGTTCTACCAGGGAGATGAGCAGCAATTTTTGACCATCTGCCACACAGGAACAAAGTAACAAAGAAAAAAGGCTTGTTTAAGGTCATAGCAAACCAAAATCAAATGCAGCAGACAGACAGACAGACAGACAGACAGACAGAGAGAACCTGTTCCCAAGTTGAGAATGGAGTTCAATGACCATCTTCTCCTCAGACTCTGACAGCAATCCTCTCTTCAAATCAGGCCTGAGATAGTTTGTCCATCTCAGCCTGCAACTCTTCCCACACCTAAGCAATCCTATACCACCAATGGAAAGGGATCCATCAATAACAACCATAAAACTTTTACGAAACAAACAATTAATCAATAAAGATAAAACTTAGCATTGAAGTTTTCATTCCTTTTCACCATAGTCTACTAGTAGATTTCTTTTTTCTTTCTGAATATATTACTATTACATGTCACTGAAAGAGATGTTTATAATATTGCCAAGGAAACAGAGACATATCATAACGAAAGCCAAACGCAAATCAAACTGAAGCTCCAAAATTCAGAACCCAGTTAAATCAATCCCAACAAACAAGTTGAGTCTCCAAACACCCTAGTAATGCAACCAAGAGGAGGCCAAAAGACAACTTGGTAGGAAGAACACTGAGAATAAATTGCAGGTGTTCTTGACCCGTCAATATAAAGTGTCCTTGTTTGATTATGTTTTAAACCAAACAGAGAAGAGGAGCCCAGTCAAGCAATATCTAACAAAAGGGACCTGCTAGCTTGGGCACAGCTCTCCAGCAGCATTGGCCATTGGTGAGGATAAAGTTGATGAGCTTCTTGTCCTCCTCTGCTGTCCATGCCCCTTTCTTCAGCCCCACCTTATCACAGCATGGCTGCCTCCCCATTCTTCCACCCCTCCCCTCTTAAACTAGACCCAGTTCCTAACACCACCAAAATATGAGAGAGAGAGAGAGAGAGAGAGAGAGAGAAAATAGCAAAGGCGGGGCTACGACAATCAACGCCACCACCTGCCATTTTATAGCTTGAACTCCGGAGGGGGGAGAGGCAAGGAAGTGGGGCCCACGATGCTCTGGAGTCCAAGGCTGGTGCACACGTGTCAGGGAGGGAGGGAGGGAGGCATGGTCGCACGTGGGAAGTGGGTGACTGGAAAGCGCCACCTCATCCGCTGCCGTTTGCTTGGTTTGCAAGGGCGGACGGGTCAGGTCCAAAAGCCCACCAGGCTTACCAGATGAAGTTTTCTTAGAGTGGATTGGAGAAATTTTCCCCTAAGAAAGAAGGGGACACCATTACCTGTTTGGAAAATAATTATATAAATAATATGGAACTATGCCTTTCAAAAGATATATTTAAGAGATGGAATAGTTGCTTGGACTTATAATATTGTTTTTGTTTCTTCCAGAGGATGGACTATGGGTTTCCCTCATATTAGACCTTGGACTGATTCTCTAAACTGCAATGCAATTAAGATATAATAAGTAGATGCAAATATTTCTCTAGCAACACAAAGAGGGTATGTGTTACCAAATTTAACTACACGAGTTCATGAATTCTTCGGGTCATGAGAAGGCTAGATTGAAGAGTAGCCCAATTTCATGGCATTTGATTCCACTTCCATGTCTCCAAATGAATGTTTTAAGTTAGTAATTTGCAAAAATACATGGACATTAATTTGTCGAGCTTGTCATAATTACAGCCTTGTTGTATTGTTCACAATTTTGGTACGGTCTATCCATCATCAAGCATGTGAAGGGCAATTGTGGCACTTCAAAGTATCGACAGTTGGCATGATCCTGAATAGATTTATTTAATTTCTTCCAATAGTTCAACTAGTATAAGAACGCAAAGGGAATGAAGAATAGTTAAATGATGCATGGTGGTGTCATCTTTGTATTTTCACATTTATAATATTGAATGACAATTAGGATTATCCTAAACAACATTATCTTCTAACATTTCAATCAAAAAAGAAAAAAAACATTATCTTCTAACATTGGGTCCCATATAGTTTGAGGCCCATGACCCTTGGGATAGTTTAGCATCACATCTTAACTTTTTTATATGTAAGTTTATTTATTGATCTCAAAAATATTGGAGACAAAAAAGGAAAAGGGTCCGCATCATTCTAAGGATAGCATGACAAAACGAGCTGAAATCACAAATTCCTTGGTTAAATAGGGCGAAGTGGTTTGCTCTTTTGAAAATCAAATTTAGAGTGTATGCTATTTGGACCGTGGCATAAGGAGTGACGCAATTTTGTGGATCAAACTAATCCAAGTTAATCCATAAATGGCAACTAGCTAGGAGGGAAAATAATAAGTCGAAATACAAAAGAAGCTATAATAACCAGCATAACTTAATCGGCTTTGCCTGTGATCGAGCTTTGTTCAAGGTCATTCTAAATCTTGTCCGAGATCAACTACATTATTTTTTCCAAGTATAATATTAGTATCAACAATTCTAAAGCAAGATTGTCCTCTCTAAATTTTTTTTTTTTTTTTTAAATGAAGCTTGACATGATTGTCAACATGTTCCTTTCCTAAACTTATTTTGCCCAGTCTGTAGTCAATTAGGCCAGATAGGTGGAGAAAAACATGAGTGTGGACAAATTTTAATTGATCATGATAGTAAGTAGCTAGCCTCTCCAACATTTACATAAGAGCATAATACACAAAAGAAGAAAACAAGAAAAAAGATTTTCACGCTACGTCACTCTACAAATATCCACAATCAAATGCGATTCTTAGACTACCTTTTTGGCTAACTTTGCTTCATATATATAAATGATAATCTTTACTTGTTTTTTTTGAAGAAATTTCTAAGTAAATTGATTTCATATAAACTACAAATAGTTTTCTGATGACATGTATGATCATATCATGAGATTCACATGCGTAAGATAACATATCATGAGAATGCTAGCGAAGAGGTTGAGGTATTGGAAGTAAAATATTTATTTTACTCCATAGAGATTAAAGAACAAAAAAAAAAGTATGGGATTTGGTTTGTTTCATACAAAGAAAGAGATTAGGCTAATTGAGGATGACAGAGCAAGTGACTTAGCATCATGCAAGAAGCTGTCCTCTTTCCTCACTTTTCTCTTATATGGATTTGGAGAAGTAATAGCTGGGGTTGTAGTGGACGCTTGTTGTTATCCGGACTTTGTGCCTGAGGCCATGTTCATGTGAAGGGTGTGGTGGGGGACAAAAATGCCAAGAGGAGGAGTTGGGAGACACCCTCATCAGCTCCATAACAGAAGATAGGTTCAATGATGTATTTAAAAAAAAAAAAAAAAAAAAAAAAAAGGAAGAATTGGGACCAGAGTAGCTCCATGTGCATACAATATTTAGAATTGACCACCCACATACAGTATTCCCTACTCCACTCCATGAAAGAGAGTAACAGCCCTCAACTTCACTTGGACTTCAATAAACTTGAGTAGTCTTTAGTGGTCCTATTTGCATGGCCTGTCTCCCTAACACCTAATTTGCCTCCACAAATAGAAAGGGAAGACTTGTCCCCCATGCAAGAGAAAGGTTGTTCCAGAGGAATGCATGAGCATGGATTCCTGTAGTGCGCATGCGGCAGCATAGGATGTGATGCACCCGTGGATGGCTGCCATCATAAGGTAGATGGCCATCAAATAGTACACACAGCATGCATCATATGGGTGCTTGTATATGGGTTGTTTGATGGTTGTCCATCATGTGATGGTGACCATTCACAAATGCAATGCAACCTACGGTGCCGCGCACTGCAGGGAATCCACGCTTCTACTGTGTTGTCTTTCAATTTGAATCAATCCATTTAATTTTGATGTAACATATTCATACATAGTTTTCGAGTTAGAAATAGGTCCCCATTGGCATGTTTCAAACAAGAAAAACATGTAATTAGGGTAATGAACTCTCAATAGTTTTATCCCTCTACTTAAGATTCCGGATCTGACACTTGGGTGGTGTATACTCAATACTAGCAACGGAGGTAGGCAGAATAAGGCCGGACTTCCCCACATTCCACTCCTTCCTATTCTCAATAAATAGACAGATAGATAAATGGAAAAATAGATTGATAAATGAGATACCATATGATTTTACATTTGGAGATATGAAAATGAAAAGCGAAAATCATTATCAGATTGATGTGTTAATGGGATTTGCATTGATAAGTTGCATTGACACGATGTTTAGATTTTTGGTTTGATATGGCATATATACACATACACATACATATAGATGCATAAATATTGTGATCGCTTCTTAGATTCTTATAGAACTTTCAGCACAACATCATCATCATCGGAGAAGAAATAGTAATTAATAGTAATAGTAATGATAAGAATAATAGCAGTAGTTATACTACTCATAACCATAGACAAAAATTGAGGCAAATTTCTTTTTTAAAGATGCCTAAAATTGGAATTGTGACATGGTTCAAAAATATAAAAGTACTTCGAACAAGAATTCAATAGATGACACTATATGGTTCTGTTGTTTCTTATATAATTTTTCTTTTGCTACAAATTAGTAAAATAACTCGATGGAGATTGAAGTTGGAGACAGCATTTGCAAGGAACATCCACCATTTCTTATTTTTATTTTCACTATCTTTGAAAGAAACAAATCTTTGATGTCTAAAGTTTTTAAAAGTTTATGGACCATCTAAAATAGAAAAGTTTTCCACATTTGCTTCGTCTAGTCCAATTTTTTTTTGAATTTTTGAAAATAGAAACAGAAAAGA
This sequence comes from Elaeis guineensis, assembly GCF_000442705.2. Lineage (NCBI taxonomy): Eukaryota > Viridiplantae > Streptophyta > Magnoliopsida > Arecales > Arecaceae > Elaeis > Elaeis guineensis. The sequence continues at coordinate 2,927,458 of NC_026002.2, forward strand.
AAATGAATACTAAACCCTCTTACTCTCTTGGCAAGTTTTGGGCAAGCAGTTCAGGTGTGTCTTACGTGACCATGCTCGATAAAATCAAATGGAAAAAGCCAAGCAACCAAAAATCATGTGAACAGAGCTGGATTTATGCTGAAGTCAAAAGCCTAGGTGAAAGAAGTCAGCGTGGTGCGTGTGCCACCGCTGCTCAAATTTTGGACTACTTTCTTCTTGCTCTACGTCATGGTTTGCGATGCATGCACGGTGCTGGTGAAACAAAATCAAGTAACCTTTTGAACAAATCCAAACGAAACACTTGGTGGTATGAAAACCCCCCTTTTTTTTTTGTCCTTTTGGACCATTCTATCGAAACTGGTTTTAAACCATGATTACTGATATGCAAGTATCTAATCTTGGTAGACACGACTGTATGTTTAAATATTATCTCTCGACCTAGAGTTTTATTGAACTCTTCAATTTTAATTGTCATGATTTAGAGAACTTCTGTGTACAAACAAGATTTGAACTTATAAAATGAACCTCACATTTTTAACCAAGGTTTTATGGCTTAGCACTAGGTCAGTGCCAATTCATTATTGATACAATATGTCCCCACACTGGTATATAACAAAATTGCGGGGCCGAAAGTAGAGCTATCAAGATGGGCCACCCCACTCTGATCCGATCTATCTCTAAATAGATCGGAACGGGCTGGTCCGTTTAACTGACGGATTGAAGAAATCCTAACTCGACTCGACCCACCATGGGCCGCGAGTTAAACGGACTAATCCGTCAAAATTTTTAAAAAAAAATCTGTAAATAGTAATATAAACTGAATTTCATATTCAATTTGAGCTCAAATCAATCTATCAAAATCGCACATCTCAATTCTTAGAGTCATAAAATGAAATTATCAAACTTAAACTAAATACTTAATATAACCCAAACTTAAAAGACTTTAAGTTTCAATTTTCAAACTAATTTAGAGACATATCAAAGTTCTAAAAAATTATCCTCCATATTATTATTGTGATCCTCATTATTCAATTCTTCATCTCTTCCTCTTTTTCATCAATTATCTCTTCAATAACATTAGAATTCTCCTTTGAAATATATATATATATATATATATATAAGAGACGAATCAGCCCATCCCAACCCGCTGATCCAAATAGAACGGATCATTTGACCTGCTTTTAAACGGATTGCTAAAATATAAATCCAATCGTCTCAAGACGGGCTAACCCGATGGGCCAAATTCAAATTGACAGTTGTAACCAAAAGGGCACCCATTCCTTGCACTATTATAGTATTATATTGATATTGTCGAACATGGACCGGCACAAAAAACCTTGCTCTCGGTGGTTTTATAAATCTCTCTCTCCCTCCCAATAAGATGACTAAATTAAACAGTCCTAGTATAGATACATCTATTGGAATCAAAATGAATAGAAGAGATGGAGCGCCAAAGAATAGATTCCATAGAATTTACAGAAGCTACCCGATCTGCTGCACTATAGATCTCTTTGAAAACATGGGTGACCTCAAAGGAAGCAATGGCCGAAGTTATCCTCCAAATGTCAGAGTAGAAGATGAACACCACCAATTTGAGCTTCCAGTTTGGTTATCCAAAGGATTAGAATTTTCAAGTCTCCCTCCAAAACAGTGTTGGTTGCCAGCAAAAACCTTACAAGGTTTTACACGGTTTTAGGCATCATGAGTCTCACCATATTCCAAGGTTCCAGGATGCACACCAGATCACCAGGAAGAACACTTGTTGTCATGCCGCTTGCATAAAAAAATGCATGGATACACAATCTTTTTTTATCGTTTCTTTCTTGCAGGAAGTGGAATTGTGATTGCAGCATAAAAGAAGATTATAGAGGTCCTCATGCTACTTGGACAGCAGCATGGTTACACAATCTTTTCAGCATGGTTACACAATCTTTTCCATCTTTAAAAAAAAAAAAATCGCTAAAGGTGGAACCGGAGTTGCACCACAAAATAACGAAATAACCAAATACAGGTATCCACTACAGATTTTAAACAAAGTATCTCTGGCACTTCATTTCTTTCACTACTGTGATTTAGTGTACAACAGCCAACTCATTAATTTCAAATATTAAATCATTACATAAGATGAGCTTTATGCAAACGAAATCAGTTATGCGATCCTAATATAAGGCAATTGATTGATTCATGAGAGAGCGAGCTGTAGAAAGATGATCATGAAATTTGTTGTGGATTGTTTTGGCACAAAAAAGAGTTAAGGACATCAAGATGCTCTTTTGTTATGTGGCAGAGGCCATGGAGACGAAGATGCTTCAGACTGCCCTTGCACTCCAAAAGTTGCTTCACTACTTTGGCAACACCATCAGCAGTTGAGTATATGCATCCTGGTACATAGAGCTGCAATGTTTTTGAGCAAGATATAATGACATATAAGCATCAGTATTCCATCAAAAAAAAGTTTTTTTTTTAATGGAATTCATCAAAAAAATTAAAAACCAATGTTGCCGCATCAAAAATTAGAACTAAAGAGGCTTTGGTTCGTAACCAGAATCAGAATAGGAATGGGAATCGGAATTAGCTTGGAATCGGAATCAGAATGGCCAAATTCCCTGAAGTGTTTGGTTCGTGACCGGAATCAGAATCGAAATTGAAATGAAAAATTGAATCTATAGAAGAGAGTAGGGATTGAGTTCTATATAGATTGATCCATTTCCATTCCACCCCGGAATCGGAATCGAAATGGAACTCCTTCCAATCAAATGGTTGGAATGGGAGTCACCCATTCCGATTCCAAACCTTCACTCCTCTCAACCAAACACCCCCTAAAATTAATAGTGAATTCTCCTGAGAAATGATGTATGACCATTTAGTATGCTCCACATATTTACGTGTACCTTGATGGCTGTTGTGAGGACAAGCACATTTTGGATGGATTTGTGGGCAGGCCTTCTATCAAGAACCTCTTGCAAGGTCTTGGCTCAAGAACTGAGATATAGATAAGTATCACCAGTGGTTCCAGTGAGAAAAAGGATTTTAAGAGACTGAAAATAATTCACCACTGGATGATTGTCATAAGACGAGATCTGAAAGCATTATTGTATAAAACAAATGGTAAAACAAAACTCATAAATTTAACCCCAAAGAGATGGGATAAGGCTATTTAGTCCTTATGGATATTCTTTATCTTACCCCAGATGTACATGCAAAAGTAGTCACCCTCCTGATCACTTGTTTCCGATGTCATTTGGTAATGCTACATATTTCTAATTAATGAAACTATCTAGGATAAGACTAACATTTCTGAGAAAAACAGAAAAGGCTCATGTGAGAAGGTTAAGGTACATATCATCATGCATCACCACGAGAAAGCAAATCAAATTACCATAAATATTTAACATCCTCAAATAAAAGCATATGATCAAACAAAGCATAATTAAAAATGTATTACAGTCCACAACTCGTAAATAGAAATCCATACATCAACTAAAATCATAAGTTTTGATGCACAATATTATACCTTCAATGATACAAGCAATTAAACACAAACTGACACCACTTCAGTAATCATTGGAGCCAATTCTCAACTTCAAAATATCACTGAAATAAGTAAATCTCTAACTAATCACTCTGAAAAATTATGTAATAGATGAAGTGAATTACAAAGATTAGTGAATAAACCCCTATCATGACCAAAGAACTTAATAATCCATAGAAAAACAAATGATTTTGAAGTGAAACACATGAACAAATTATCATTGAGAAGGTCGAATAGGAATTTATGGAAATCATTTTGCTATAAAATCCCAAAAGCGACATTTCAATAAGAAATAGATGCCATAAAAGGTCCAAACTCAATTTAGAAAGGAGTCCAAATAATGTATACAAAATCATTAGTCAAAATACTTAGTCAAATTCAAATGGCCAAAGCACAAACTATATTTCAGAAACCCTTATATGTCACATAATTTCATATTATCTTACAAAGTTTAACTGATACCCCGAGCCAAATAAATTATGTTGCAAACAAGGCCACATAAAATCTCCTCCAGTAAATTGGATGAGGCCACACAAAATACTCGCCAGTACTCTTCCTACTAATGCAGATGAAACCACATAAAATCTTCAATATCCACATAAACTGCTTGGCCAAGGATTCCCATATCCTCATCTATAATTTGAGCAAGGCTAAATTCTACCAGCTAGGGGTTTACGTGTGTCTTTTGTGTTTCTTATAATTTCACCATATATATCTTTACAATCTTAGGAACTAATTTATGTACGAGTTCCAAAATAAAAAAAATTTCACATCATAACACATGAATATATATTCCAAAATAACAATTCAAAATTCCATAAAGATCCAAAGTTTCCATATTAAACCAAAACACAGTTGCAAGTTAATAATATCAAACTCCTAACGAAGGAAGAAGTCAAAACCTTTACAACAACGTGTAGGTTCTGACTGCCAAAGTAACTTTTAAAGCCAAAGCAGACTGAAGAATCCAAAACATTAAAAGAAAGAATGGATGTATGTAAGTCTAGAAACAACATATAAACTTCAAAATAATTCAAAATTCAGAAAACACAAGGTAAACCCTAAACTTTGAAAACTTGCTAGGGTTTTATAGTTTCAAAACATTATTTTCTCTTGAAACTAACTTATTTGAGGAAGACCTAGGCTTTAAAAATAACAAAAAGCACAGCTTGGATTCAAAAGACAGAAAGGATAAAAAAGAAAAATTGTGCACGTTGGAAATGAGCATGTAGTTTACAATTTCAGAACTATGGATAAGCTTAGAACTGACTACAAGACTCAAAAATGCTGAGCAGAAAAGAAAGCAAAGCTTAAATTCAAAATCATGGAGAAGGTTACTGACATAATGAAGAAAACAAATGAACAAAATTGTATCCAAGCTTCCCTGCCTTTTCTTCTTGTTGTTCTTATTTTTCATCTTTTTCTTCTTCTTTTCCTCGTTTCCCTACCTTAGCACCCTTATCGCTTTCCCCCTTATCTGCCCTGCTTGTCTCTATTTATAGGCAAGGTAGGTCAATTACAGTTGGGGCCCAGAAGGTTAACTCACCTACTTAGGTCAGTAGAAAGTAGGTGGGCCAAGTTGGTTGGATAAGGAGGTCAATAAGTAGGTGACTTAGCCAGCAAATTAAGATCGAGAAAGATAGACAAAGGCTCATTAACGTATAATATCACTAAGTAAATTTTCTCTTATTTTCATTTCTTTTCTTTTTTCGCTAAGACATTACATGTAAATAAGGACCCTTATTTGAATTCAATAAGGTGGGCCAAGTTGGTTGGATAAGGAGGTCAATACGTAGATGACTTAGCCAGCAAATTAAGATCAGGATAGATAGACAAAGGCTCATTAACATATAATATCACTAAGTAAATTTCCTCTTATTTTCATTTCTTTTCTTTTTTCGCTAAGACATTACATGTAAATAAGGATCCTTATTGAATTCAATAAAAATATTTAAAAATTTCAAGTCCTCAAGAATAAAAAGTTGATTTCCCTATTTTAGCTCAAAATCTCAGTTTTTAGCTCTGAATCAAAATTTAAACTCCCAAATACTGAGGTATTTTGCAATCTTCAGGTTTCATAAACCCTGTTACCTAGATATTATTAAAACCCAAAAATATGATTAAAAAAATCTTATAGAATGCTACCTGAAATGATTATTGACAACATTTTGCACATTTCACAAACTGGTTCATTTTCCTGGCTCACATACAAGTAGATTTATATATGTTTTCCAGTCATAGGTTGGGTTGTTACATTGTGTCAATCTTATGGAGCATGAAAATGCAGTGACAGGTTCCATGTATATGCAGTAAATACAGGTATCTAAAAGTTATCAACAACTATAAGTGATCAGTCAGTAATATATGAGGCATTTTACCAAGAAAAGTCCATTGTCCAAACCAAGATCAAAGCTCATATAACTGAAAAGCTTACTGGAAAAAGCATTTTTGCAGCCAAAAGCTGAAACTCAAACAGGTTCATTGCCAAAATATTCAATGGCTAATGCAGCAAAGAATTTCAGTGAACATGATGCTCTTATCTAAGTCCCCATTAATGTGGAAGAACTTGCTTCCATTTGTTTGTTAGGTTGATCCAACATCTCTTTGTGATGAGGACTAGTTTGGATTCAGTCAAGTTGTGTAATCAAGGTTTAACTGTGACTTTTTAATCTGATTGTCAAAGAGTGCCTTCAATGCAAGCTCTGTGAACAGAGAGCATGGAGCACGGGCAAAGTAGTTGTTGATTAACTTAGTTAAAGACAAAAGACAATATAGATTTTCTCCCCCCCCCCCCCCATCTTTTTTTTTTTTAACAGAGAGAGAGACGAAGCAGGGTTGGGGGTTTGGGTTGCAAAGACACCCAAATTCATCAATTTCACTATGTTAAGCAACTGATAAGACCAACCTTCACAACATACTGGATGAACGTAGATCCAACAAATCAGAACGGATAAACCAAGACCAACACTAAACAAAAACAAAGGAAAAAGGGCAGGGAGAGTTGGGAGGAATAAACATATTCTAGTTTTTATAGATGTTCTGAGCCCCATACATTGCACACATTGTATTTAATTTTGTTGCATTAGATTACATGATATATTACATTACCTAATAGGCATTCAGTTTTATTGCAAACTAAAGGTGTTTACTTCATTAGTTAGTTTTGGATTTTAATAATGTCATTCTCTGCTTGTGCATTACATTTTAGAAGTGCAAATAGAGTCTTCCTAGGTTTTCCTACATCACATAGCTTTCTAAATAAAATATTTTTGTACATATGAATTTATAAATGCATTCTTTCTGTGGAATCCAATTAAAACTCCATTTTACCACTATTATCTAGTCACATCATCTGAAAATGTCATCTGATACTAGGATAGAGCCTCCTCTCAAAGCATTGTGGCTAGAAATTAATAATATGCATAAAAAAGGGATGAAATTCAAGCTATAGCATTGGGCCCCACCAAATTGTAACTCACTACACCCTCCAAAATGTCCAGTGTGGATATGATAATCTGCCTAGAGTACAAAAATTATCTAAAATCTTTCAGCAAGAAGAACAGAACAAGAAAAGTCTATGTCAACGGAGACATGTTAGCCTTTTTTCCTAAAGACAAATATCTCTAAATCTAGCAAAATTGATTATACAACCCACAAGATCACAGTACCCAATATACCTATTGTACATATGTCTTCATATCTATGTTTCTATATTTATCAGAAGAATGGGAATGATCTCTATAAAATACCATTTTCAATAACAACTATTTATAAAATACCATTTTCAATAACGACCATTTACTATTGCAGCTTTTTTTCTGTTAACCAAAAATCATCACCTTTTCCACCAATGATCTGGAATGCCACATTCAATTGTAGTCATCTAGCTCCTCCATGCACTCTGTGTCAAATAAAATCAAATCAAACTTGATATGTAGTTAATCATAGTCATCTAGCTTTTTTCTCCTCTTATATTATATTTTTTTCCTACTACTCTAACAAAATTACTAATACTTGTAGTGATGATTCTACCACACTAAACAATTATCTACCTGTCCTTCCTCACATGGAATGCCATGCTTGTAAAAGTCGTCTCCCTTGTAGCCGATTCCAATATTGCTCCAGAATAGAAAATGCTATCAATCGACAGTTGTTCATAAGAAAAAAGATATTTGAAATACTCTAGGTGAAATGAGAATAACCGGTGGACAACCTGATCAATGGCCACTGATAAGTCCTAGAGATACAACATATGATAATATCTTGGCAGAGAATCTTCAACAAATACTGAAATTTCCAAGTTCTACAATAGAATTTGTTAAGAATCCGCAAAATAAGTTATTTGCTACAATTCGATATATGTGAAAAGGAAAATAGTATTCCATAAAGATTCTGGCATTTCCAAGTTCTACAGGAGAATTTGTTAAAGGATCTGCAAAATAAGTTATTTGCACAATTCGGTATATGCGAAAAGGAAAATAGTATTCCAGTATAATACTGTGGTCACTATTAATGTACTGAAATTGCTATTAGACTCGTGATGGTTCAGAGAATTGTATACATAGAGATATTGCTATTAGACTCATGAAATTGCTATTAGCCTCATGATGCTATTATTGACTTTTAGAGAAAAAATAAATAAATATTTTTACATAGTCTGCATACATATTTAAAATGAAAAGTATACAATGTCAAAATAAGAAAGACAATATTTTTCCCTCCTACTTTCTAGGGTCAAGGATTTATAGCATTGTGTATCATAGAGGAACATTAGAATCGGCTACAAGGCAGACAACTCTTACAAGCACAGCATTCCAGGTGAGGAAGGATAGGTAGGTAGTTTTTTTTTCTTTTCTTTCTTTTTTGATAAGGTGGGTAATCATACATGTCTAGTATGAATACAACCAAAAAAGTCAAAAAATAAAACAGCATTACTATCATCGGTAATTTTGTCAAAGTAGCTAGAAAAAAATATAATATAAGAGGAGAAAAGAGATAGATGACTACGTTTAACTATCAATTGAGTTTGATTTGATTTTATTTAGTATATTGCACAATCTGAAATGCCATATTCCTCCATATTCTCTTGTTTTAGATTTTTCAAGTAAATAAAAAAAAAAGTACATTCAGTAGAGCTCATAAAGTTTCTACATGAGAAAAGCCCAACAAGACAACTTTACACCCAAAAGGACCAAAGGACTTATTTGGTTCATGGGAATTAGAGGAGAGAAAAGGTGATTCCTAGGAATTGGAGGAGAGTCCCTTAAGAGGAGAGAGAATAAAAAAGCTCTTCCAATGGGAATACACTTCCCACATTTCATGAGAAATAAAAACCCATGAGAGAGGTGGATTTTGGAATTTCCATGAGATGAAAACTAATAACCCTTTTTTTCCAAAAATACCATTTTAATATTTTCCTAAAAAATATTAATACAATATCATACTAATATTATACTAATATTTATTTTAATATTATACTAATACATATATGTATTAGTATTAAATTAATATAATAAATTATTATGATCTAATATTATATTATATTATATTAATATTATCTTAATATTAATATAAATATAATATTAATATTTATATCAAGTTTAAGAGCAAAAAGGTATAGTTTTATATCTATCAAGGATATAAAAGATATTATACATGATTTTTCTAGAAAAGTGGATGCTCAACCAAATATAAACTATACTGGAATAAGCTACTTTCTCGTAGTCAACCAAACATGCCGAAATCATATTCCAAGAACTTCCCAGGGATAACATATTCCAAAAAGTAAATTCCCAGGAATGTTATTCCCTGGAAGAAAAGTTCTTCCCATGAAGCAAGGGAAAAAGACCTCCTTCCCCACATTCAATAGAACCATTGAATAAACACAGGTTCCAGTGAATGACAAAGCTACAACTGCACCAAAAATCCCTCAAAACAGTCCTCATTTCCTCTTTCCAACATAGTTACGAGCACCATCAAAGCTAAGTATCATTGAACAAAACAACTTGACAAGCAAATAAATTCGTACTAAAATTATACTGAAACAAATTCAAAACCAACATTCCACCGGTTTTATACCTTGGTGATGCCGGGATTCCGATCGGCGACTTGCTGGAGCCCGGCATCCGTGATCTTCCAGCAATCTAACGGAGATAAAGACTTCAGCTTTCCCTTGGCCTTCAAAGCAACCTTCAAGAGGGATTCATCGGTGAGCCTCCGCTCGAGGGCGGCTCGACGGCGCTGTGCTGCCAGAAAAGCCCGTCGCCAGTGATCGCATCCTTGAACAGCCTGCACACCTTCTAGAACGTCAAAAGCTCCGGCAACCGGACGTATCCCAGCACCAAGAAAAGGCCCCGTGAGGACCCATCTGGGTGGCGCCAGCAGCATCGCCGGAGGGGCTTCTTGTATCCGATGGGGGAGTGGGAGAAGGGAAGGGAGCGTCGGGGTTGTCCTCAGTTGGAAGGAATGCTCCATTTTGGATGGGAAGATGAGAAGGGTTTTGATGCTGGAGGCTTTGCAAGAAAACCGTCAAATCATAAAATTGGTCTGGACCGTTAATTTCGGATCGGTTTGGACCAATCGTTTTTACAAATTCGATTCAGTTTGGATTTAAAAATTTTAGGAATCGAAAAAATAATTGTTTCGATTTCAATTGAAAAAAAATAGATTCCAACCCAATATGTATATTATATTATATTATATATGAACGATAGCAAATTTATTTATATTTTATTCTAACTCCCAATTTTTTGCTTGTACACTTGGTCCATTTAGCACATCTCACGGACTGTGTATTTAGTTTATCCTATAAACTATATATCCAGTCTATCCTATAAGCCATCTATTTAATATAAGTTTAACAACTCACAATCCGATAAATCACACGGAATCTAACCAATTTGAATCGGCTTTTATTTACGATCAATTAGATTTTAATTTTAAAAAATCGATTCAAATCAATTCAATTTAAAAATTAATCATAAACCAATTCAAATCGAATCATACATCCCTATTATGATACACCAGCAGCAGACACTGATGCACGAGGGCTTCAGGTAAATAAACCAATGAAACCATGGGGAGTACGCATGCATAAATAAGGTCTTCAGTTGTGAGTGTTAGCGATGCCGTTGTGTTTTTTCTTTTTTTTTTTTCCTCCCCCTGTTTTGTTACATTACCTCGGCTTGGTTTTTCATTTGCTGTTTTCTCTTCTTTTATCTATTTCTTGCATTCTATCTTTATTTTCTTAACAAAGTCGTTGGACTTGTCTAATCTTTTCTTTTAAGAAAATCGCAAATCTTGTTGAATGAGAGAAAACTCTTGGATGCTCAAAATGGTTGCAGATGCTGGAGCAAATTTAAGTGTGGGTGCATGAAAAGAGATCTCCTAATTTTTTTTATAAAAAAGCAAGAGCAATAAATTTCCTGGGAGATTTGAAAGCGAGTGCAGCATTCTAAGCTGAAGATTGCTGCTACTAAAGGAGGCTGTTAACAGGATCGGTCTTGCTTTCTGCAAAGACAGGAATAATCAAGATCATATATGATAGAGGAAAGATTGATTGGAGGATTAAAATTAAGTTAAATAATGATAAGCCAGAGGATAAAGGAGTACATAGAGAAGCTATAAAAAGTGTGAAATGTGTGGTGAACTATTTGCAATCTCAGCAACGAGGCCGTAAAATCCTGTGCAGCTATAATAACGCGCCATAACAACATTGTAGATAATACTTTGATAGAAGGGACGATTGAGATATTACAGAGAAGAGATTAGGAGAGAGATGAGATCCCTCATTTAACTGGGCTTGGGGCATTTGATCCAATTCCATAAAAGCCTAAAAGATTTTTGAGACATCATTCTGACGCAAACACTGCAAGACTAAATATTTCCATACATCATCCAATAAGCAATTCTGTTATTCATTAATCATTATCTTTTAAATATGCAACAGTATTTTTGTCTTGTACAGATCATTCCTTAAGATATTCATGTGCAACACATTTTGGGAAGTTAAAGATAATCTATAGTCTTATCCAGAAAAGGAAAATGATAATTTATGTAACCAGCATACCTGTCACTTTTTCTGTTAGTATCTAAAATATGTGAGAGAGAGAGAGAGAGAATTAAAGCATGTTTCATTGCAATAAACATGCATAATCTTATTCACAGTACATGAAAGAGTCTCTTGGTCTTTAGAAATGGATGAAGACCCCACCACAAACAACCAAAAGAAAAAAAAAAGGTGAGGAAATAATTGCACACTAACAAGCCATGGACAACCGAGGCCAAATAGAGTTAGATCCAGACAGCCAAGCTCGATCATGCTACAATGGCATCTAAATCTGCCTATTAATCCAATCAATGACAAAAACATTCAGCATATCTGACATCCCAGGAAAGCCATCACAGCAGTGCTTAGTATGTTGGACGAGACAAAGAACAACAGCAAATTGTTTCATGCCCTTTTCAAATTAAAATTATACATGTTTTTCACATTGTCACTGCATGTTAAGCAGAGATGTGCAGGTCTGCTAATAAAACTTACAGTACTTCAAGCATCTACATTTACTTGGAACCACTCATTTGAGTTGTGATATGCCCGTCAATGGCCTAATGGCTCAACAGCTGTCCGAATAGAAGAATGTAGACTTTATCGATGGAGAAGTACAAGAAACCTCCCAAAGAGTGTGTGACGTACGAACCAAAGCTTGTACCTACAATGCAGTGCCAAGCTGGACCATATGATAAATCAAATTCCTGCAAAAGCAATCGAAGTACCATTCAGCAATCCCAATGAAGAAATAAAGTTGGAGGGGGGATTTCATTAGTTTCGAAAATGATAAGGATGCTAAAGGACCATGAGAGGTGCAAAAGGGCAGTACTTTTATCAACTTGTCCATGAAATCGAGCTGTATCTTCTTTTAATTGAGTTCCTTTTATTGTCTAACGAACCAAACAAAGGGGAAGGTATTAAAATGAAACATTACATAAAAATTATTACAGGCTGATGTCTAGATTATATAACCAATTTAAGTGGAATCAAAAAACAGAATCCTTGTTGACCAACTCAAATGTTACCTAATATCCTGTTCCCAAACAGGAACCTCAAAAAATTGTTTTCCCAATTCATAATATAGCAAGGTTTCAGAGAATGACACTCCCCATGGTTTGCCGTTGAGCCGATACCATGCATACCATACTGTCCTGATAAGGTAGCAGCAAATATGAGGGCTAATTCAGTAAATGGTGGACTACAAAGGCTCAATTTGGCATTGTACTGACATGGTACAGGGTTGTCTCCCCTCTAGCAGCATACCATGTATCAGTACAGGGTTGTGTACCATACTCACCTATACTGATAAGCCACCCGCATGGTGTTGGACACCAGTGCAACAAACTCTGATATTCCCTTGAATATCTTCAATGCAATTGCAATAGACAATTTGCAGTTGCAGGCTTATGAAGCATGAGGAAGTGAACTGGATCAAACAAAGAAGAATGACTAATAGGCTTTCTTAAATTTCCACTTGGCCATGCCCCATTGCTTTCTCTTTTGGTCTTCAAGCCTTGATGTCGAAAAAAAAGTCCCCTTGGCCTAATGGGAAGACGTCATTGTGATTAACACATATAGCTCCACGAGCCTACATAATGTGCACATCGCATTAACACATAACTTTTTGACTCTTCGACCCTTCACTCCCCCTCCCCCTCTCTTCCACTCTCAAGTCTCTCTCTGTCTCCTCCTCTCTTTCAATTTGAGTTTCTTCTCCCCTTGCCCCTCTTTCTCAATGCTTCGCTACCGCTGGACCAGCCATGATCACGCTAACGCCAATGCGACAACGAGCGTGGCTAGGGTTAGGGTTCTATATCGATGCAAGAACTATGCCGCCACCTCCTCCTATGCCTGTGATAAAGATCCTCCTTCGTCATCTCCACTATCTCGTCTCCACCACCTTTGGCCTATCCTCCTTTGGATCAGCACCCCCATTGGTTCGGTTGAGTCCTCCCACACTTCTCTCTCTCCCTCTCCCTCTCCCTCATCGGGCCTCCAGATCGGCATGTGAGTCCCCTCTCTCTCCTCCCTCTCCCTCCCTCTAATTCTCATATACATCGGGTCGGTACAGTATGTACCAATACTATAATAAATTGTTGCCAGTCGATACACCCTTCGATACACGTTCGACGAACTTTGATCCTAATAGTCCATGCAACAATACATATGACAGCCACCAATAGAGGAATACCAACTGCTTATGCTAAACCCCAGCCAATATTGCCAACCTATCATTAAATATTATAAAACCTAATTTTCTTAAAAAAAAATTAAGATATCAAAAGTTATAATGATCCTTGTTGCTGCCAAAATCTAGTTCGACTGTGATGGTCTGGAGAGTGTTGGTCGATCCAAGGAGATACACTGATCTGCGCATCAGAAAAAAGAAAAACTCGCCGGATTGGCTCTAGCTAGGTCCTTTGATGCCTAAATCGGATGAAGCTTTGAAAGAATAGTAATAAAGAGAGCGTAAAAAAAAATAACAGTGTGGAGTGTTATCCTGCTCTAGTCAGCTTAGTTGTAATATGCATTTATCTCAACCTTTTCTCCTCAACCTAGTTGGGTCAGCCTTCTTCACCTTGGATGTTGGAGGCTTGGTCATTGGACTTCAGGGACTCAGTCTTGCGTGCACGACGTTTGCATCTTGGATTTGGTTGATGGTGATATTATCGACGACCGGAATGCCATCTCTGACCTCATACCCTCAGAGCCTGGTCATGTCAGGAGCTTGTGTATGAGCATTTCGTGCTTGGAGGCACTAAACAGCCTCTCCCCACCATCCCACGCGCCCCACGGTCAAAAAGAGTCCGAGAAAGAAACCATCTGCCTCAAATTAATTGGAGAGAGCGAAGAGACATTAATTGGAGAAAGGAAGAGCAGGCACTAATTGAGAGAGAGGGAGAGCATTGATTGGAGAGAGGAAGACAATGGCTCTCGGGTTCTCGGATGGGAAGAGATAGAGAGGCTTTTCTTTGAGAGGAAGAAAGGCCTAGGGGGTTTAGGAACTGGAATCCCCTCCATCTGGCTTAGAAAGATAGGATTTATAAAACGAAGGAGGGTTTTGCTGCTCCCAAGATGGGCTAGCTGGATTACAATAAGGAGGCCATATTCGGTGTTTCTCATCCACGATTCTCTCGATCACGAAGCAGGTTTGTTTTGGAATGAATGGTCCCTAGTGAGGGAAGAATCACATCTCTCCCCATTTATCTCATCATCTATATTTGGAATTCTCCTTGATTTGATTCTGCAATATTGGCTTGCCCATTTTATGAAGACTTCCGAATGTGTTGTAGCTTGCCTTTCTTATCCGGATTCCCTAATAACTGTCAAAATTTGAAGTCATTTGAAATCCCTTCCGTGATAGGCAAGTTGCTGCCATGCCACATCATATACCCCCACTTTCGAGCTCGAGCCTTTTTTTTAGCCCGTGCGAAGAAAGTAGTCATTCGGATTGGATTTTTGCCTTCCACTTATTGGTTTTTATTTGATGCATCGCCTACTTGAGTGACCAAAGCTTGGGCTTCTGCTCGCCTCACTTCTGAGTGGGCTCGAGTATCTCAATTTCATACCGAGATATTTCTTAGGTGGCCGAAGCTTGGATTTCTGCTCTCCTCGCTTCAGGTATATGGAGCGGGCTTTGACTCAATTTGGTATAAGGAACAGGCTTCGGCTCGACTTATATCTGGTACGAGTAGGCTTCGACTCGACTCATTTTGATATAAGGAGCGCATCGTCATCTGCTCAACTCGTATCCAGTATGAGTATGAGGAGCATTAGGGGTCCCTATTTGGGTTATCCCCCTCCCTCAGTGAGCCGAGGTCGGCATCTGCTCAACTCGTATCCGGGATGAAGAGCATTGGGGGTCCCTATCTAGGTTATCCGGTACAAAGAGTGTTGAGGGTCCTTATGTGGGTCATCCCCTCCCTCGGTTGATCGAGGTCGGTATCTACTCGACTCGTATCCATATGAGCACATCATCATCGACTCAACTCGTATCTGGTAGAAAGAGCATTGGAGGTCCCTATCTGGGTTATCACTCTCCCTCAATTAGCCGAGGTCCACATCTGCTCGACTCGTATCTTGTACAAGAAACACATCGTCGTCGGTTCGACTCGTATTTGGTACAAGGAGCATTGGGAGTCTCTATCCAACTTATCCCCCTCCCTCAGTTGGCCGAGGGCTCGACTTCATGACTAGATCATCCAAATTCGCTACAGCTCGATGGATCCGAGGTGGATCTTTTTGCTGCTTTACATCAAATGCTGACTTGTGACAGCAAAACACAAAAAATATGAAAATATGAGAAAAGTTGGAGGGTCAAGATCCTTCCTCTAATGCCATTCTATAGCAACCCGCCTATCACAAAAAAAATTTCAAATGAATTCAAATTTTGACAGTTATCAGGAAATCTTAATAAGAAAGGCAAGCTACAACAAATTCGAAAGTCTTCACCGAGCAAAACGAGCAGCTCAATATTGTGGAATCAAATCAAGAAAAATTTCAAATATAGATAATGAGATAAATGGGCAAAGATGTGATCCTTCCCTTGCTGGGGACCACTCATTCCAAAATAAACCTACTCCGTGATTCCTTGAATTGTAGATCAGAAACACCAAATATGGTCTCCTTATCATCATCCAGCTGGCTCATCTTGAGAGCAACAAACCATCGGCTTTATAAATCCTTTCTTTCTTAGCCAGGTGGAGGGGATTTCGGATTGCAAAAGCCCGTCTTTATCTTTTCCCATCCAAGAACCCGAGAGCCATTGTCTTCCTCTTTCTAATCAATACTCTCCCTTTCTCTCAATTAATGCCTGCTCTCCCTCTCTCCAATCAATGTCTCTTCCCTCTCTCTCCAATTAATGTGAGGCAGATGGCTTCTTTCTCAAACTTTCTTTAACCATGGAAGGAGGGATGGTGGTGATGGTGGGGAGAGGCTATTCGACACCTCCAAGCACAAGATATTCATGGACGAGCTCCTCAACATGACTAGGCTATGAGTGTACAAGGTCAAAGACGGCATTCCGCTGGCCAATGATCTCACTATTAACCAAATCCGAGATGCAAGAGCCGTGCACATAGGACTGAGTCCCTAAAGTCTTACGATCGAGCCTCCAATGGGCGAGCCTCCAACAACCAAGGTGAAAAAGACTAACCCATTAAAGCCGAGGGAAAAAGGTCGAGGTAAATGCAAATCAGAACCAAACCGACTACAATAGGATAACACTCCACCAAGGTTTGCTGAACCGGTACCACCGGCCGTTTCGGCCGACCGGCGATACGGTTCGGTATGGTTTCATACCGTACCGAACCGACGACCCGAATCGGAAGAAAAAAGAGAGAAATTGAGAAAAATAGAGAGAGAGAAAGAGGAAGAAAAAAAAAAGAGAGAGGGAAGGAGCCGGTGGGGCCGCCGGACGGCCTCCGACTGGCCGCCGTGGCCGTCGGAGGGCGCCGTCCACGCGCGCGGCGCCACAAGCGTGAAACAGGGGCATCGCCCCTATTTCGTAATTTTTTTTAAAAATATGATTTTAAGTGAAGCCGCAAATGATTTGCCGGCTTCACGATTTTTATTTTTTTTAAAAAAAATTCTTAAGTCGGCAACTCGTTTGCCGACTTCATGATTTTTGTTTTTTTAAAAAAAATTCTTAAGTCGGCAACCCAGTTGCCAACTTCATAAGTTTAAAATAAAAAAAAATAAAAATCGAAACAAACGTTGTCTGTTTCGAAAAAGAAGAAGGTCCGCGGCTCCGCCCGCTCGACCGTCCTCAGGCCGTCGGCGTCGGCTCGTCGGCCATCGGGAGCCTCGCAACGGAGGCACCGTCTGTCCGGTAGGTTCCCCGCCCCCCCTCCGAACGTTCTCTCTCTCTTTTTGCCCTCTTGAAAGTCCTATCGGACGATACGGGGCTCGGAAGCCCTCTGACGACCGCAGCCGGCCACCGCCGGCCTCCGGCGGCTCCCACCTCCCTCCCTTCCCTCCCCCTCTCTCTCTTTCTCACTTTTCATTCTTTATTCTTCGGTACCGCCAGTATACCGATTTTACCGACCGAATTGTGCCGGTTCTCCGCCGGTCCGATACGAGACGGGGTGTACTGACCGGTTCGGCACGGTATGGCAAACCTTGCACTCCACACTACTTTTATTTTCTATTACATTCTCTTTACTATTGTTCTTTCAAAGCCCCACTTGACTTAAGCATCAGAGAGTCCAGCTGGAGCCAATCCAGCGAGCTTTTCCCTTCTTTCTTGTACCATATCAGCATTTCTCCTTGGAATGACCAACGCCCTCCAGGCCACCACAATCGGGCCAGATTTTGGCAGCAACAATCTGAATCAGAAACTTGGTTTATCAATGAAGCCACAACACATATAAAGCTCAGACCAGTTGCCTTTGACATAAGTATGTTAGGATGGAATAGTAGTCTCTAATTAGTGAGGCTGAAACAACAAAAAAAATCTCATAAAGCATTAGACTCCAGGAAAACTTGTAATATCTTTATCAGCTAAGCTTCCTTAGACTTATATCATGAAGTTCTTGCATATTTTATAAATTTATTTTGGCCCCCAAGGACCATATGTTAGTATAAATATAATTGTATTATTCTATAAAAGACATTAGGCACCAAAGGCATCTTGTCTATATAATTGCCACTTTTCAGTCTTCATAATATAATTTAAGTTTACCAAGTTGGTAATCCTTTATAACTGCTTATCTGACAGATTCATATACATATTAAGAATAAACTTTTTGTTAAAATGTTTCCCTGCTTCCTATTGATTAACAGCTTTCTCTACCCCTAGCCAGATGTCATGCAAGTAGAACTCATCATTCTTTGCTCCAATTTATTGTTCTTAGTGTCAAAAAAATAAAAAATAAAAAACATAATCATCAAGAAAAAGAATCTTATAGGCCTAAAGGAATTAATACTACTTAGGTGTTATTACACCCATCATCATCAAATTTTATATGCATTATAGCTTGAAGTTGCATCAGGCATAGCTCTTTTCTGAACTTGTTAATCTGCTTTAAAAAAATGAATAGAGAGATGTTCACTAATTCCAACATATTCATCTTATCTACATTTACATACATATACAAGCGCACACATGCAAAAATGTTTAGGGCAAAAAGCTTGTAATGAATTACTTTTGTATAGATTACTATATCAACTTGTCACATAAGGTGACATTGAGTTCTTGTTGACATACTGATGAATTGACAATTATCAAAGCTCAATAAATAAATAAATAACACAAGTGGCTTCTCTCACTTGTTTGTGAGGTTAGATATGCTTCGTGCACATCTCTGACATTCCATTGAATTATTTTTTGGCATACTCACTGCAAGAGCAATAGTTTTTTCACATTATAGATGCAACGAAGCATTTTGTTTCATGTTTTTTCTAGATTAGAATATGGGACCTCATCAATAGGGAAGCAAAGAGAATTTACACCAGTTTTAGATATGTACCTTCCATTTTGAGTGAACTATGTCCATTTCATCAAAAAAGCACACTTCAGATGACTTGGAATCCATATTTTCTTTAGGGAGTATCCTCTGAATTGATAGGTTCTACTAGAAAATCAGGTTAGCATCCTATTTTATTTATAATTCAATAATTCATTGAAAAAAAAAGCATACTTAGTATGTTGCCTCGTGTGTTAATTTTGTCTCTGTGTAGTTGTTTCAATGATTGTAATGGAAGTAAGAATTTTCAGATGTGGCAAAAGTACGGACAGAGTGTAACATAAGAATGTTAAAGGATCTAAGGAGTTGCAGTACTTAAAGGTAAAGTGATGGAGAATCAATTTAGACAATACGGGCATGCATAATGAAGTCTAGGACAACCTGGTAAGGAGAAGTACTGTGATCTTTACCCAAGGATTTTGGAAGACATATAGAAGACCAAAGATGAAATGGACAAGGGATTTGACAAAGTACTTGGAAAAACTTGCAAGATCATCAAAAGAGTCTGAAGTAGGAATAACTAGCAATGAGGATTCACAAAGTTAGCCTTAAACAGCCAGGATAAGAGTTGATGGTTATGATTATGGCATATTCAGCTAACTATCTTAAGATATTTACAAATTAAAGTAAACCACCTTTGGATAAGATAGCTTGAATAACAAAAATAGTCCTGAAACTCCTCTGGGAGATATACTTCATCCAGGATTACTAGAACATCCAAGATCAGCTACACGGCAGTGGATTAATTTCAATTGGGGATCATTCTCCTTGGTGATTCAAGAATGTGCAAAGGAAAAGATAAATTACTGATTAAGGAAAAATTGTAAAAAGAAAGGGGACTGAGATGCTCAACTTCCTTTGATTGGATTAACATGCTTTTAAAGCGATAAAGTAGTGTTACCTAGACACTTGGCATGATGTCAAATGGTCAAAATGTTTAGGTCTCTTACAGCATCTAAGAAAAACAGATGCCAAAACTATTTTGCATGAAATAAATTTTCAAAAATAGAAACATGCAAATGAAACAAGATACATTGACCACTATTAATTTTCTTAGTCACAAAACATGAATTAAAGTGCCTTACGCTATGAGTTAAAGTGCTTTAACTTGAAATAAGTGTCTACATAGGCAGCTGACCCTACGCAAGACATGAAATTCTTCAGTTGCTGATGAGTGTCATGCTGTATTTAGGGATCTCCAAGTATCCTGAAGAATGTCAACAATCAAGAAATCCAAACTATTATAGTACCAGGTAGCACTGCAAGGGACATAAATTCATCCAAAAGGACAATTATATCCAACTTCAGGAAGCATCCCAGTATTACTTTGAATGCAATCATGTAAAATTCATGTGAAATTCCTTACTCAGACTAGTTTAAAAATTGGAACTATCTATCAAAAACTCTTTCAGATAGTCCAACTTTATATTCATAAAGCTCCTTACATTCTAAAAATCATGATTTACCTAAGGACTCCTTATACAATAATTTGAACAAGGGCTTTAGCATTATCTAAATCACATTCGTTAGGATTCCTCACATATCTTTAATGAGAAGGAATCCATTATCAGATCCAATATGACCTTGCCACCTATAGATAGCCTGTATATCCTACCATTCACCTACCCATTTTTTAAATCCTAAAGGGTATCATAACTTTGTAAATCTAGACCCCATTAGCCTTTTCTTATCTCCTTTGTGCTTTTCATATCCGGCAGCAGAACTATCTCTTTCAAAATCTTCATGCATATGTCCAAGTAAATATGACGCCTGAACCTTAGTTACTACACCATCTAGCATGCTGCATGCTAACTAAAATATGGTGGTGGACAAGAAAATTTCCTGAAAAGCTCATATCAATTCAGGACCTCATATTCGCAACACTTTCTAAAAAAGTAATTTCATATATATCCAAGAAGAAACACCAAAATAAAGTCAATATTACATGCTCATCATTATGTTGAAAACAACAAAGAATGATAGATATACAAAATTTGTTTTTGGTCAAAAGTTAAGTTTTGGTACCATATCGTCAAGAATGATAATTTTTGAATCCCAAATAACTCAACAGTGTCTGACTTGCATAGATTTATACATGGATGCAGATAGAAGATTAAAAGTGTCACATATAGTATATAACAAAAGTGATGTACTGAAAATGGTTAAATATTTTCAGGCAACAAGGAATGTGAATAACATATAAATGCACTCACTGAAAGATATAGACTGATTTCACCAAAAGAAGCAGACTAATTTCAAATCAGTACCGACAAGAGTCAACAAGACACTGCTAGACTTTAAATAGGAGTTAGCAAGAATCATCTTGCTTCTATAATCATGGAAACATCTCCAAAGAATAACAAATTAAAGCCACAAGATATTGCTAGGATAGAAATGGTATCATGTCCAATCCCTGATAGCATTGGCGATATAGTTGAAGACCACTTTTATATGGCTCTGTTAAACAAAATCACTTGGCCATGAGGTTCAGTAAAGATTCATCATTTAATTTTGTTAGCATTTGACGTCTCGAGATTCGGTCTACATTGAGCCCACAGCGAGGTTCGCGATGAAAAACGGAGTCCAACGAGATCAAAATCACCTCAAAGGAGCTCGGATAGAGGAGATAACGTGTGTTTAAAGTCGGCATGGAACCCGAGGCGACGGAGGACCACCGGCGGGCCGACGGAGCAGCGCCGCCGCGCGCGACGGGACGCGGCCCAGCGCGCGCAGGGCACGGCCTAGCGGGCGGGCCCGGTCCAGGCCCAAGCGCCGGGCCGGCCCAAGACCAGGCGCGCGAGCGCGCAGCCGGCCCAGGCCCAGCAGGTGCGGCCCGGGCCCAGCACACTGCTGGGCCTGTTTTCCCGATCCACCGTGGACCGAGTGGTCCACGGCTGGGCGCGTGGACCGCGTGGGTGTTTCCCATGCATTTCACGCGGTCCACGGCACTATTCCATGAACTGACGTACGATCGAAGGGTGTGGGTGGCTTACGGTCTTAATCCAACGACTGGGGAGGTTTTAAACTTTGTTTAGGACTCCTAATCCTTATCTAATTAAGGATTAAGGTCTATAAAGGCCTGGGAACAGTGTCTTGTGGGTATTGTGGCTTGGTTTTTCACGGGAGAGGACCCATGATCTCACGTGGAGGCACAACGGAGACTAAACCCTTGAAGAAAGAGAGAGAGGACGCGTACGATGCTGTGAGAGGAGCAGGAGGCCCTTGGACAGCGGACAGCGGTCGCTTCAGGGGTTCAAGAGATCTTCCAAGAGAGAGCTTTTGTCAGGAAAAACTTTCTGTGAGAGAGAAATTAGGTGAACGAGGGTTGAGAGTGAGATCTCCTGTTGTAAATTTTTTTTTCATAGTGAAGTTTACATGCCCCGTA
Organism: Elaeis guineensis; assembly: GCF_000442705.2. Taxonomy (NCBI): domain Eukaryota; kingdom Viridiplantae; phylum Streptophyta; class Magnoliopsida; order Arecales; family Arecaceae; genus Elaeis; species Elaeis guineensis. The sequence continues at coordinate 2,949,891 of NC_026002.2, forward strand.
GAGGTGAGCCTTTTTTGGCTGATCCACGTATTTTGATTGTTTTTGTTTTATTTCTTCTTGCTGCATCGCGTAGTACTAAAAAGATCCTGAAAGGTAGTGTCCTGGTCAGACATCTACCCAACAAGTGGTATCAGAGCGAAGTGGTACAAAGATGTAGATTGCAGCGGTGGTGAGCAAGATTGAAGATGGAGAAGACAGGATCAATCAAAATGGAGATCAACAAGTTTGATAGAAACAGCAATTTCTCCTTGTGACAGGCAAGGGTGAAGAATGTGTTCATCCAACAAGGGTTGATCTATGCTCTCTGATGCGAGGAGAAGCCGACCACTATGGTGGTGCGGGATTGAAAACGGCTATAAATGCAAATGGTGAGTACCATCCGCATGTACCTAGCGGATGAGATGGTGATCCATGTGCTTAGCGAGACTTCCCCGACGGTGCTGTGGTCGAAGCTCGAGGAGTTGTACATGGTGAAATCTCTCATTAATACTCTTTTCCTCTGGAAGTAGTTTTACCAGCTGCGGATGGCTGAGGGACAGAGCGTGCAGAAACATCTGTCACTTTTAGAAGATCCTCACCGACCTCCTCAGCGTTGGTGAGAATGTTGAGGAAAAGATCAGGACGCTGGTTTTGCTAGCGTCGCTTCCACCTTCGTACGAGTCCTTGGTGACTACTTTTCTAGTGGGAAAGAGCACTATCAAGATGAACAATGTCACTGCGGCGATACTCCAGAACGAGGTTCTCAGGAGGGAGAATCCAGTTTCGAGCTCAGGGCGGTAGCTCAGTTTTGGTGGCTTTGAAGGAGCAGGAGGTGGTAGACGGAACGACAGAAGATCGCGACGAGGGCGATCCAAGTCCAGGAGAGACTTGAGCAAAATTAGATGTTATCGATGTGAGGAGTTGGGGCATCTAGCCAGAGATTGCCCTCAATTCAAAAATCGGACGATGGCTGCTGTGGCGACGGCCAGCAGTGATTCAGAGGGAGATGTCCTGGAGATATCTGACGAGGTATTTACTTCTTCCCAATAGTAGATGTATATTGTAGAGAGGAGCAGTTTGACTCCCTAGAGAATAGTGAGGACACTGTTTATCTGCCGGATGGATCATGCTGTACGATCAGAGACATCGAGACGGTCAGCAGGAGGACACATGATGCTATAGTGAGATTGGAGGAGGTCTGATACATATCCGATTTCAGACGAATCTTATCTCACTGAGCAGACTGGATTCGAGAGGCTACAGAATGATAGCTGGTGGAGGAATCCTGAGGGTGCTACGTGAAGATAGAATTGTGCTGGAGGGGAAGAAGGAGAGGAGAGGACATTACTGCCTGACGGGGAGCCCAGTCGAGGTGGAGCTTCAGGAGCCAGGTGGAGTCCGGAGTGAGGTGGAGCTTCAGGTGGTGGATCGGGCACAAGAGTTGAGACTTGGGAGGAGGAAAAGCAACATCGCAAGGTGAGATTCCTATTACCGCAGGATGATGTCCCGAGCAGGTCTCAGATCAGGAGGAGCACAGCATATGACGGAGATGAAATCGAGCGCCTGTCTTGACTTTCATGTTTGTCCATCCATAATCAGCAAGCGATTGCCCCAGGAATGAGGGCGAGGAGATCCAGAAGCTCTCGAAGTTAGGGAGACCGAATATCGAGTCGAAGTGAAGATTGTTAGGATTTGATGCCTCGAGATTCGATCCATATTGAGCCCACAGCGAAATTCGCAACGAAAAACGAAGTCCAACAAGATCAAGATCACCTCAAACGGAGCTCCAACAGAGGAGATACGCGTGTTTGAAGTCAGTACGGAACTCGAGACGGCAGAGGACCGTCGGCAGCCGACGGCGGCGCGGCCGCGCACGGCGGGATGCGGCCCAATGCGTGGCAGTGCGCAGTCTGGGCGCACGCAGGGCACGCCCAGCGGGCAGGCCAGGCCCAGGCCCAGGTGCGCGAGCGCATGGGCCGGCCCAGGCCCATGCGGGCGCACCGCTGGGGCTGTTTTCCCGATCCACCATGGACTGAGTGGTCCACAGCTGGGCTCGTAGACCGCGTGGGCGTTTTTCACGCGTTTCGTGCGATCCACGGTACTATTCCATGGACCGACATGCGATCAGAGGGCGTGGGTGGCTTGCGGTCTTGATCCAACGTCGGAGAGGTTTTAAACTTTGTTTAGGACTTCTAATCCTTATCTAATTAAGGATTAAGGTCTATAAAGGCCTGGGAACAGTGTCTTGTGGGTCTTGTGGCTTGGTTTTTCACGGGAGAGGACCCGTGATCTCGCATGGAGGTGCAGCGAAGACCAAACCCTTGAAGAAAGAGAGAGAGAGACGCGTACGGTGCTGTAAGAGGAAGCAAGAGGTTCTTGGACAGCGGACAGCGGTCGCTTCAGGGGTTCAAGAGGTCTTCCAAGAGAGAGAGCTTTTGTGAGGAAAAACTTTTTGTGAGAGAGAAATTGGATGTACGAAAGTTGAGTATGAGATCTCCTCTTATAAAATTTTTTTTTATAGTGAAGTTTGCATGCTCCATAGAGACGAGTCTTTTTTGATTGATCCACATATTTTGATTGTTTTTGTTTTATTTATTTTTTCTTCCTGCTGCATTGCATAGTACTGAAAAGGTCCTAGGAGGTGGTGTCCTAGCCAGACATCCACCCAACAGATTCAAAATATTATGCCAAATAAATTATGACAATGTGGTTTCATAAGCCGTAAAAGAACAAGACAACAAAAGCATGAAAAAACAGCAGCACAGAAAAAAATAGAAGATTACCAACCAACGTAAAGACCAGCAAACCAAAGGAGAGCATCCTAATAAATTCCATAACCCATAACAGGCGAATACCTAGAAACAAGCACACTTAACTCAAATTTGAAACGATATTGAACTTTAGAAACTTTTAAAAGGATCATCCTCAAGATGACATGGTGCAAATAAACTCTCAACTGCATTGTTGCTAGGTAGCAGAACAATAGCAAGAGTGTCTAAAAAACAACAAAGTGCAGCAAAATATGACCTTTAGTATAAGGTCTAGTAGTGTTCTATCCCTGGACATCATGGAAGCTAAGGAACCTTTTCATCTTCCCGCTACTGTATCCAATATGACAACTCCTACTTGAGACAGAATTGGCTGAGGAGCATAGTCTTAAAACAGAGGAGAGAGATATTGGAGAAGATTGTTTATCCCACGATACCAAGATGAACCGACCCAATATGTCATTCCGTGCGTGCCTGAAAATTGGGATTGAAGGATCAGCTATCAACAGACTCCCCAATCTTTTCTGCTCCTTCCTACCCCCCCTCTCAGCTACTTTCCACCAAACAAGGAGATGTCACAAGGACATGGTAACCAGATATTCGTACAGCACCGAGAAAACTCCAGGGCAGAATTTCAACTATCAAACGTACTCCATATTATTTTCTGGGCTTAGGACAAAGTCATTTAGTCTGGAAAAGGAAGTTGGCTATGTTTCTCCCATAGCATGGTTACAGTCAATCTTAACTGTTAATAAAATGTTGACAAACATTGTTTGCAAAGAATCTTAATAGGATACTAATAACAAAATTTGCAAGATCTGAAGTTTTACTTCTTATCATGCTTGTGGTTCTCACAAAAGCTATCCTTTTGGTCATCTAATATCAGCCTGCCTCCAACCTCATTAAGTATACCGACTTATTCATACCTACTAGTAATATATTACTGAATCAAATACCAGAAATCCAAATATAAACCAAGTATGAAAATAATCAAAACTATAACATCATAATTCCATTCAGCTGCTAATCCGAACATGATTAGTGACACTTATATCATGTATTCATATAGCTAGCAATTTAAAGTTCAGACTCCCGCACTAATTAATCACTACCATAAAACAATCAGAGTCCCCACAAAACTCCACATCAACCGACACCTGAAGTTCCGGTATCAGATGCCATCATAAATCCCATAGCATTAAAGGAGGATAATGAATACTAATAACTACACCAAAAAACAGAACTTTATATTATTATATAACACTCTCCGTCCCCACGGAGGATTCGGGTTCGGGAAGCGGAGGTAAAAGCTAGCTAGGAATTTCCTGCGGAAAAACGAATCTTAAAAAGGGAAATGGAAGCGGAGGAGGAGGAGATAGCGTGCCTTCTTAAGGGCCAGCGCGAGCCGCTTGCTGTCGAGCTTGGGCATAGCGGCGAGCGTCTCGCGGGCGCACCGGAACGCCCGCTTCTGGAGCGCCGGGGCATGTCCGCCGCCCTCACCCGCAAGTTCTGCCGCTGCTCATCATCCTCGCCGCCATCGACAACCCCATCTCCTTCCTCCTTCTTCTCCCGCCGCTGGCGGCGGGGTTGATGCTTCTCCTTGTCGGGCTTCGCCGACTGCTGGTGACGCTTCTCCGGCTCGCCGACGGGATTGAGCTTGGTGCGCTGGATGAGGGAGCTGAGGTAGCGGCTTCGGCGCTCTAGCTCCTCCGAGGGGCCCTCCATCGTCTTCTGCTCCTCTCTGGTCGCTGCCACCGCCGGCGGCGGCGGAGCATCCGCCGGGGAAGGGGAGACCTCGGACAACGAGGCAACAAAACGGATCGAAAGAGACCCGCGAACCAACGATCGCGTTCAGACGCGCTGTTATATGACGTTTTTTATTAGCTTGCCTCGGCCCCCACTTTCTTTTCTTTTTTCTGGTAACAAACCCTTTCTCCTTTTGCCGTTTTCTCTTCGTGTCCGCGACGGTGTCGAACTTTGGATTCACTCGGAGGAAGAAGAAGATGGGGACAAAGAACCGGAAAATATTACATTATTGCCATGGCTTTTTCTTATTTTATTATTTTATCCTGCTGATTTTATATATAGTTTGAAATGCCGAAGACCGGGATAAGCGAGCTCGGGTTGTGTCTTTCGCGCGAAAGAATGATTTATCTTTTTTCTCTCGACATCAACCGTTGGATCGCGCCTTGCACAATTTCAAATCAGCCCACTTTATGTCTTTCCCGTCTGCGCTGCTCTAGAAGCGGACATTGCGCGATCCAACGGTTGACGTATCGAAAGAAGGGGAATCATTCTTTCGCACAAACGATACAACCCGAACCAGTTATGTGAACCGCCGGTACAAAGTTTTCAGACACTCTTACCCATGGTTCTGTTTACGAACGTTGGAGTGGTCGTAACGGCGTCCGTTGCCGTTAAGATGGTATTTCACTTGGAGTGTCGCTGGATGTTCAATTGGTCACAACAAAAAAAAAAAGTTTCTACTCCCGTACGTTAAAAAGAACAAAGGATCGAGGTGAATAGGGGAAGCGATAGCGGTGATGGGCGATATGACACATATACGGAAAAAACTAGAATATGATATAAAAATTAAAAAAAAGAAAAAAAAAATATGTTATTTTTTTATCACGATAATATCAGCTGAATTCATAAATAGTTATTGTATCGATTAAACTTGGATATTGTATCATCTATTTTTAGATATACTTTTCTTTTTGAACGATCACTGGTATGCTTTTCAAAATTGATTAAATTATACATTGCTATTAAAATATTATGTGGGTTTAGAAAAACAAAAATCATAACTAATTATCTTATTTTATTTTTTCTTTATAAACTAATAAATGTCAACAAAATTACAGCCAGTTAGTGTATCTCAAAAAAAAAAAAAATATCTTACAAATTATAATCTCTCAAATAATTTTTCTATAATCAACTACAATACAGTCATTGAGAAAAAGAACAATAAGAGCAATCCTCTTGTCTCCCTAACCAGAGAGCATCTGGATAGGATAAGAGAGTGGCAATGAACCGCCAACTCTCAATATGCATATTGATTTTTTTTTTTTTGAGAATGGAATATGGCTTAATCAAACTTTACATTTTACTAGTTTGCAAAATAGGCTATAATAATCTAAAATTTTATTTTTTAAAAAAATAATTAAAAAATATTATTTATATTTTTTTATTTTGTATGAGTGTCTAAGATCTATTTAAGATATAATTAATATGAGATTAAATATATATAATTTTTATATTCTCTTTCCATTGAAGATTTACCATCCGCACCAAACTAAAAATTTAAATTTATTAAGTTAAGGATCAAAATCTATCTAAATTGAATTATAAGTATCTTAAAATATATTTATAGACATCATGACCAATCTGTTGTCCATTCAAATAAGTTTATACTGTAGCAATCTCTATTTCATATGGGCTGTGTATCAGCTCCAATATCATCGATAATAACTTATAATCTTATCTAAAATAATTAACTAAAATATATAATTTAAATATTTTAATTATATATAAACATTTAAAATCATCTAATATATATTCAACATGGATCTAAACATATGTCGGTGTGGATTTTCATACCGACATATCCTAATAAAAACGGCAAAAAAAAAAAGATCGGTTCGTACCAAAAGCAAGGCGTCTCATGCCAAGGGCGTGCAATTATGAGAGTCCTTTCTCTGTCCGTCTTCAACTCATATAGGAAATGAACGATCAAGCCCCCCCCCCCCCCACCCCCCGGCATCCTTTGCTACCAATGCAGGTCTTTGCTTTCCCTCTCTAAAGTAGTGTGGGACAGGGATGGCAAGAAAGTAAAGAGCTTGTCCCACATATCAGTACAGCAGTCAGTTAGGAGGTCAACAAGGTACCCGTAAAGAAAAGCCCATTAGCCCTTTATTAAGCCACTCCCTGAAGGAACGTTGAATGATAGATGTTCTTATCCATCAGCAAGAAAGTCCCGGTTGGGTTTCCATTTTTGCTTGGCAGCGGGGTAAATCAATATTTTAGAACAAATCAATCGACTCTCGATTTCAATTTTATATTAATTAATAAATATATTATTTTAATTTATAATTGATTAATCGATCACATCAATTATTATCAATTAATAATAAATAATTTGATCAATCTTCGATCGAAAACTATCGATATACCAGAATTACCAACCAATACAGATCGAGGACCATCGGCATATCAAAATTATCAGCCGATAGTCATTCGAATCTTTTACTGATTTATTCTACCGATGTATTAGTATTACCGACATATAGTCAGCTTATCTGCTAACATATTCTAACCGTTATAAACGGTTATCGACTACGTATCATGACCATTGTAGGAATAAATAACCACTAACTCCATGATTATAGTCCGATAATCTAGCACCATAAAAAATGAGACCACGTGCTCAACAGTTATATTAGAATTATTTATAAAAAGGGAGATAAACGAGCAGCACGGATAAGATAATTTTGGGACCAAAACTCTGCCACTTCAACGTTCCTATTAGCCGTCACCAACCTCTCTCTGACTTAAGCATTGGAAGGTCTCCATCGGACACAACTCCGATCTGTGAGGACTTTTGTCTTGCAGTTGCTCTTCACCGACGACAAACGACAGAGAGTTGGCCGCAACAGATTGATGCGCCAAGTAGGAGAAAAATACAGCCAACCATGCCAAGAACCAGAGTTCAACACTCGACTGGATCGACGAGGCAGTCTTCTCATCGGGAAGATGTTCCTCCTCCACCTCCAGTGGCAGGGTCCAATTCCTCGCGTCCTGTGGTCACCATGGACGCACAGATTGCTGCACTCATACAGCAAGTGAAGGTTTTGATGGGGCGGTCCAAAGCCTCCAGCAGCAGCAAATCTAACAGCAGTAGCAGCCGCCAGTGGAGCAATCGGTGGCCCAGTCAGTGCCATCTAGGCACAGCCACCGTTCTCTATGGCATTCACCCTCCTCATCTCCGGAGCGATCGTCTTGACACTCCCATCGAGACGGACAACCGCATTCTAGGCACTCTCATCGTGCCACCCACCATTCACGGCTTCTCCCTCTTTTTCTCATGCACACAGTATCAAGAAGGAAAAATGGCCGCAGACACCTTCTACTTCTCCTTCTTCAAGTTCTTCAGGGGGCTCCACCCCCGAAGTTTTTCAGCAACGACGATTTGACGACTATAAATGCAAGTTTCGAGAAATTGATCGTCACTCGTCTGACTTTAAGTGAAAGGTTGAAAGTCTTCTAATGATTATGACTTCCACACTACCCAGTCTCTCTCCTGACGCATTTGGATGAACCGACTCTCTCTCGATTCAAGATGCCACAGATGGAGTCATACAATGGCTCCACTGATTTGATCGACCACTTGGAGAGCTATAAGATTCTCATGATAATCCAGGAGGCAACCGATGTCTTCTTATGTATTGATTTTCCAGCAACTCTTCGGAAGGCTGCTCGAGTCTGGTATTTCGGACTTCAGTCGAAGAGCATTAACTCTTTCGAATACCTTGAGCATTCTTTAATGGCCCACTTCAGCACAAGCCGAAGGTCGCTACGGACATCCGACAGTCTTTTCTCAATCAAGTAAGGTGAGACAAAGACACTAAGAGACTTTGTGGCTCGTTTCAATATAGCCATGCTTGAGGTCAGGGATCTCAACGAAGATATGACTATATCGCCCATGAAAAGGAGTCTGAGGGGATCCAGATTTACTTACTCTCTTGACAAAACTCTGCCTCGAACCTATGCTGAACTTTTGAAGTGCATGTATAAATACATTAACGCGGATGAAGCTGCTTCTGATCGATGCCAAACAGATGGAAAAGATAAAAAAGAAACAAAAAAAAATGAAGCTTCAGCCGAATCAAGTAGGCCGACTGTCAACAAAAGAGCTTCACCTCGAAGACAAAGTTCGAAGCTGAACTATGATGGTATGACTCCTATACTCCTCTTTCTGCTCCTCGTGCATAGATCCTAATGAAAATCGAAGAAGCAGAATACTTACGACACCCCCATCAATGAAAGCACCATTGAGGAGTCGAGATATAAAGAAGTACTTACTCTCAGTTCCATCATGACCATGGTCACCATACCGAACAGTGCATCCAACTCATAGACGAGATAGAAATCCTGATCCGATGAGGCTACCTCAAAAAGTTTCGAAGGATCAATCGACTCAATCTCCTGCTGACCGACAACCTCAGCCACAAACTGAGGAGACTATCAACAATCGATCGACTGCAGAAGTGATAAACATGATTTTTGAATGACCAAACTGGGAGGGCAACTTCTGAAGAAGAGTCAGTGAAGAAACGATGACTCAACGATGTAATTACTTTTTCGAAAGAAGATATTCGGAGAATCCAAACTCTCGATGATGATACTGTCATTATCTCGATAACAATAGCTAATTATGATGTAAAAAAAATTTTGTAGATAATGAAAGCTCAACAGATATTTTATTTTACTCGACTTTCTCTTGAATTCGACACCGACTGATCGACTCAGAAGAGTCTCGACGTTATTGATCGGTTTCACTGAAGATGCTGTTATTGTGAAAGGAGAAATCACTCTCCTCTTAATCGTGGAACTGAATCACAATAGAGTATTGTACTCTTAATATTCATGGTTGTCCGAGTTTTTTCGACTTATAACGTCATACTCAGACGATCTGGACTTAACGTTCTGAGAGCAGTAGTCTCGACATATCAATTATTAGTCCAATTCTCAACAAGAAATAAAGTTGGAGAGATGCGTGGAGATCAACAACTTGCTCGATATTGTTTCCTAGTTTTCACATAAAATAATAGACCTGAAGACTCTTTATCCGTTAATAAATCCGATCAAAGAGAAAATAAACAGAGGGGTGAACCGACCGAACAACTGGTTGCCATTCAATTAAAAGAAGAAGATCCTGAGAAGAAGATCCTGAGAAGACAATCCAAATTGGATCGCAGTTGTCTGATCCGGAGCGACAGCAATTAATAAATTTACTGAGGATAAATATCGATATTTTTATTTGATCGACAATAGACATGTCAGAAATTTCTCCGAAAGTAATAACCCATTGGTTAAACATTGGTCCTTAGGTTAAGCTAGTGAGACAAAAGAAAAGGTCTTTTGTTCCTGAAAGATAGAAGATCATCAATGAAGAAGTCGATAAGCTCCTCGCAGCTGACTTCATCAGGAAAGCTACTTATTTCGATTGGCTCGCCAATGTAGTAATGGTGAGAAAGGCTAATAAAAAATGAAGAATCTACATCGACTACATAAATCTGAACGAAGCTTGTTCGAAGGATAATTTTTCTTTACCGAAGATTGATCAACTAGTTGATGCGACTTCGGATCATCGACTCTTAAATTTTATAAACATTTTTGCAGGCTACAATCAGATTCGAATGACACTCGAAGATGTAGAGCATACAGCCTTCATAACCGACAAAGGCATCTACTGTTATAAAGTAATACCTTTCAGTTTAAAAAATACCGGAGTCATTTATCAACGGCTTATCAATAAGATCTTCAAAGCACATATTGGGCAAAACATGGAAGTTTATATGGATGACATGCTGGTAAAAAGTCTCCAAACCTCGGATCATGTTCGAGATCTAAAAAAACCTTCAGCACACTTCAATGACATCAGATGAAGCTGAACAGACAAAGTATGCGTTCGGAGTAACTTCTGAAAAGTTTCTTGGATTTCTTATATCCTAATGAAGAATCAAGATAAATCTCGAGAACATAAAGGCTATCATCAACATGAAGCATCCTAGTACCAAGAAAGAGATACAGAACTCAACAGAAGGATGCCGCACTCAGCCAATTCATTTCAAGATCAACAGAAAGATGCTTACCTTTCTTAAAGATCTTGAGGCAATCAAATGACTTCATATGGTCAGAGGAGTGTCAACAATCTTTTGAAGACTTAAAAAGATATTTAACATCTCCACCGCTACTTACAAAGCCAAAGGTCGGAGAAACTCTGTATCTTTACTTGACAACTTCAACAGAAGCAGTCAGTTCGGTACTCATCCAAGAAGATGAAAATTGAATTCAACGACCAATCTACTACTATACTAGCAAAGTACTTCACAATGTCGAAGTGAGATATTCAAGAGCAAAAAAAATGATCTACGCTCTAATTATATCATCACAATGATTTCGTCCATACTTTCAAGCACATCCCATTATTGTCTTGACAGATCAATCATTGAAGGCAATCTTGCACCGACCTGATACATCGGATGAATGACAAAGTGAGCAATAAAGCTTGATGAATTTGATATACAAGATCGTCCACATCTATCAATGAAAGTGTAAGTTTTGACCGACTTCATCGTCGAATGTACAATACCAGATAATAAACCTGAAGATGAAGCTAATGACAAAATAAAGCAGGCCACAACTCCCGAACCCGACTTGACGTCGGTATGGGTGCTACATATTGATGGAGTATCTAATGCATAGGGTAGCGAAGCCAGTCTCATCCTCACCAATTCTGAAGGAGTTATAACTGAATATGTTCTTCGATTCAACTTTAAAACTTGAATGACCAAGCCGAGTATGAAGCACTCTTAGCTGGCTTAAAAATTATCAAGGAGGTTAACATCGACAGTCTGAAGGTCTTCACTGATTCACAATTGAATGCTGGACAGATTAAGGATGAGTTTGAAGTCTGAGACCCTATTATGATGAAGTATCTTTAGAAGGTGAAAGATCTAACTTCAATATTAAAATATTTTAAAATTTTTCACATCTCAAGAACAGAGAATGCTCAAGCCGACATACTTTCATGACTCGCAACTACTTCCTTCAATTCACTGGGTCGGACATTCGTCGAATACCTTGAACAATCGAGTATTGATAAAGTCGAGGAAGTGTTATAACTTAGAGATGAACCAAGCTGGATGGATTCGATTATTCAGTATTTGACTGATGAGACTCTCCCATGGATCCCTCAAAAACTAAATGACTCAGATAGACAGTCTCTCAATATATTTTAATGAATGATCATCTATACAAAAGATCGTTCTCTCTTTCCTTACTGAAGTACTTGGGACCAACAAATGCCGACTATGCACTCAGGGAGGTTCATGAAGAAATTTGTAAAAATCACTTGGGAGGCAAAGCTCTAGCCTACAAGGTCCTACGACAAGGATATTATTGGTCCACCATAAAAAAAGATACAGCTGAACTTGTCCAAATGTGTGAACCATGTCAGAAATATGTAAATATACAACACCAACCGACAAGTCAGTTAACATCAATTGTCGTGCCATGACCCTTCATACAATGAAAGATTGATATACTTGGTCCTTTCCCCCCAGCATCTGATCAAAGAAAGTTCATAGTGGTCGCCATCGATTCTTCACCAAATGGATGGAAGCTGAACCTCTGGCACAAATCACTGAGAGTAAGATAGAAGACTTCATTCAAAAATCAATTATATGTAGATATGGTTTGCCACATACCATCATCACTGACAATGATCGATAATTTGACAATCAAATTTTAAAAAATTCTGTGTAAAATTTTATATTACGCATAACTCACATCAGTTGGCCATCCACAATCCAACGGAGAGGTAGAAATAACCAATCGAATAATTTTGCATGGACTCAAAATCAGACTGAATGAAGCTAAAGGCTTCTGAATAGAAAAACTATATCCGATCTAATGACATATTGATCGACTCCTCGTATATCAATGAAAGAATCGTCATTCAATTTAGCCTATGAAATAGAAGCAATGATCCCACTTGAGATCGGATTACTTTCATAAGGATTGAGCAATATAGTGAGTCGAGCAATTTTAAATGTCAGAAAGTCAATCTAGATCTACGTCTAGAAGTCCGACAGCAAACTCAAGTTCGTATGGCAGTATATTGGCAAAGGATAGTCCGGTATTACAATACAAAAGTTAAATCAAAGGTCTTCTGTCCAAGAGATCTGGTCCTAAGAAAAGCAGAAGTCTTGAGACCTTTTGATCAGAAAAAATTATCTCTGAACTGGAAAGGACCCTACAAAATAACAGAAACACTTCGATCGGATGCATATTGGCTAGAAACTCTGGAGGGAGTAGCCATTCTCCGAATATGAATGCCGATAATTGAAAATGTATCATCAATAAAATTATCTGTGTATACATCATTCAGAATGAAATATTAAATTTTAAAATCACAAGTTTCAGTCAATTATAAAGTGGTAATGGATCGATAGATGGATGATCAATTCATCGACTATCAACTATATTTCGATTTTTCACTATAAAAATTGACATATCAATTATACTTTGGCTTTCACTATAGAAGCCACAATACTAACTGTGTCTCATACTGAACATATTCCGACTTTTCAATAAAAAGCCGATCATAGCCGAATGACTATTATGTTGACTTAGTCTTAACTAAGTGGAATGCTATGCCAATACGATCAAGGTTGGATTAAAATTATACCGACTTGACTATGGTCGGTCGAAGGATATTCAGCTTGCCATCGATTATCAAATAACTTGATGTACTAAGCCGACTAAGATTGGACGCAGGGCATTCGGCTTATTACCATTTATTCTAATGCTTAAAAGTATGTCAAATGGATATTCGACTAATGGATGATTCTACAAGTACTATCGAATGTTCGGTTTGTCGATTGATATTCGATAGTTAAATAATTACTCTACAACATTACAAACACAGAAAAGAGAATCTATACTTAGAAAAAAAAATTCATTCATTGAAAAAAGAAGATTATAAAATGAGACGAAGTTCGATTACAAAGTATTTGATTACAAAAAAAAAAAATTGCATCGATCATCAGTCACGTTCTCCATCTCTTTGCTCTGGTATAGCATCAGAGATTTGAATAACTTCTGGCCTGTCGGTGCTCCATCTTCGATCAGCATGGTTTCTTCAGCAGCTCCATATTTCGGGATGGGAGGGATGATGTGCTTAAGTCAAAATCAGGATATAACTTTTCGACTGCATCTCGACCGTCTTTGTACCTGATGCAGTAAGAGGCAAACCGCCTTCGAGGATCTCTTTTTTGAACTCTTCTGAATTCTTGAAGTCCTCGATGGCATGGTTCAAAGCCTCCCTCACCGACTCTACTTTCGCTTTTGGCAACTCTGTGTCAGCTTTTGTGGAAGCCGATTTATCATCGGCCTTTTCAGGGTGGTCCAATGTCTTCCACGCTCAACTTCGAGTTCTTCAATATAGCCATCCCATTCTCGTCAAAGTCGGTGGATAGAATGTTTCTTGCTCTTGATCCTCGACTCAAGAGACAAGATGTTTTGATGAGCCGACCTAAGTTTGGCTTCAGAAGATTAAAGGTCGGCACTCAAATAGGAGACTTCCTCTTGAAGCCTCGCCTTTCGCTCGATCGCTGTCTGAAGTTGTTCACAGGCGGTCGCCTTTTCAACATTAGTGGCTGCCATTTATCCATCCATGTCCTACGAAAGTCTGCAACCTTTCGGTAGCTGGCTTCCAAGTCGAACATGTCGCATGCCAACTGAAAGCGAAAAATAAGTCGGATCAGTCAAAAAAAATGTGAAGAAAAATTTACCCCGAGTATCATCGGATAAAAAGAGAAAAATATTTCGACGACGATACGACTTTTCCTATTCTCTCGATTAGTCGAAAGAAGGGCAGCTTGAATGAGTCATTTGGCCAACTCTGGATTGGCCAAGGCCAACTCATGATCAGAAAGCCTGATGTCGAAGTGAACGTGTGTCCTGACGATGATCCGTCATCAGCCAAAGTCACCAGCGCCTTTCCCTGGTCTTCCATTGGCAGTCCTATGCTTGAGAATGCGAGGAAACTGGAGCTTGATTGCGCCTGAGAAAGTCCCTCTAGAGGAACGATTGATGCAGCTACGGACTGTTCAGGTTCAACGTGACTTCCGCCTCGACACAAACCTCTGTTGATTGAGCCGCTGATGGTGCTGTAGCAACTCTGTCTTCTCTTGCCGCCCCATCTTCGATAGACGGCACTTTAGGAAGCACTGTCGGGGTTGACAGCGCCAAAACCGACTCAGAAACTGACGCTGATGGTATATCAGGTTCCCTCATCAGTGCAAATATAGTTGCCCGACCCTTCTTCGACGGTCGGGAGGATCCAGCTTCGGATGCCACTGCTCTCTTCTTGACATCATGCTGGTGAATATCGACAGTCGATACTCGCATCCTCAGCTGCATAGCTGCAATCGAAACAAGAAAGTCACTACAATTCAGAAACAAAGGAAGAAAAAATAAAAGTGATCGACTATGCTATATCTAAATTAGTATGAACTAAACCGGTATCGTAGAGAGCTTGTTCAGTCATTAGCTTTCTCTACGATGGGACCATCATATCCTTCAATCGGTGGAAGTCTTTCCAATCGTTGACCTCCACCCGACTGTTCTCGTTGGGGCCAGTCTTTGGATCACCTCAGTGCAAAGGAAAGCCCTAGGAAAGAGAAGAAGCGACGAAGAAGAATTGATTCTTCCATCCATGAATGGACGATGGAAGACCGATGATGAAAGAAATGCCTTTTCTTGGATTGAAAAGCCACCAACCTTTGGCCTTAGGATGGAGATGGAGAATGAAAAAGGTACAAAAAAGAGAAGGACGAGGCTCGATCAGTATTAACCGACACAACAAAGCAAAGCTAATTATAAGTCGGATCGAGTTCGGTCCAACTGAGCGGACAGAGACCATAATTGTCCAAAAAATTTGGACAAACTTCAAATCGAAAATAGAAGATCAATCCGAAGGTCTTCGACATAGAAAGCAATTTGGCTGAAGGAGGAGAGTTCACCCGACCATCAGCGCCAGACGTAAAGAGCTGATACTGCTCCAGGATACATATTATTTTCAAAACTGTTCAACATTAGGTTCAGATAGTAAAGAAGCCTCTACTTCTGGATCCGATGGAGAGTCGTCGGTCGGATTCCCGACCGACTATCCTAAGAAGAAGAAGCCTAGCCATAGGAGAAGAAGACTAAAGAAAATAAAAATGAGATAGACCCAAGAAGGAAGGACAAAAACACTTAACCTGAAAGCTAAAAGAAAAAAGATGGAGAAGGAACCCTAGTCTTCTAGTGCTGGGGCGACTTTCTAGCAGAGTTTCTGCAGTAGAGAATGAAGGCAAATGCAAAGTAAAAGTTTGGGCAAAAGTGACCATATATATATAGGATACCTCAACGGTCAGGATGGAAGCAGTCAAATTGGAGTCTCATCAGATGATTACACGTGACAATATTTGGATTGATCATTGATCAGACAGTTCGACGCACCTGCTCCTGATCATGCCACCTCACCGTCATCCGCATGAATAGCTCGATCCAATGACATTCGGACATGTGGCCAAAATCTACTAGTCAGAATCGTATCGTCTAGTGCTGAATTATCTTCCTAAATGACGTTCGATACTGACGTTCGATACCGAATTGTCCTGTCGACATGACAGTCCAATAATGATTTTACAACCATCAAAACGACAAAACAGCTGAAGAACTCTCGTATTTCAAAAAATCCATAAAGGACAATAGCTGAGTCAGAGCTCAAGACGATACGTGACAACTTCCTTCATCGAACGTGACAAACCACGTGATGATATACACATCGGACCACCTTGGACTTGAGAGTAGGGGGCAACTGTTGGGGTGAATCAACCGACCCCCGACTCCGACTCTACATCGGTCGGATGAACATGTTACTCCAATTCATAATCAATTGACCGACCGACAGTCGGCTATTATCGATTAACAACAAATGACTTGATCAACCTCCGACCGAAGGCCATCGACATATCAGAGTTACCAGCTGATGCAGATCAAAGACCATCGGTATATCAGAGTTGACAGCCGATGGTCATTCGGATCTTCTACCAACTTAACTCTACCGACGTATCAGTATTACCGACATATAGTCGGCTTATCTGCTCAATATACCCTTATCGTTATAAACGGTTATCGACTATGTGTCACGATCATTAGTGGGAATAAATAGCCCACTAATTTACGATTATGGCTTAATAATCTAATGCTATAAAAAATGGGACCACATGCTCGATGATTATATCAGAATCATCTATAAAAGAGGAGATAAACGAGCAGCATGGATAAGATAATTTTGAGTCAAAATTCTGCCATTCTCAATATTTCTATTAGCTGTTCACTAGCCTCCTCTCTGATTTAAGCATCGAAGGGTTCCTGCCAGATACAACTCCATCTGTAAGGATTTTTATCTTACAGATGCTCTTCATCAATGACAGATGATAAAAAGTTAGCTGCAGTACAATGATATGGAGAAACAAGGCTTGTCTCTCTCTTTCAAGGATAGGGATAAGATAAAATATCTTGGAGGTGTAATTGATTATGCATAAAAATAGAGGTTAGTTATGTGTGCGGCAGACCCATCTTGTTGAAGTGCATCTTTTTCAATACAGATTTAAAATGATGATTGTGTACGGGGAGAAACTATTGATTAATACGGATCCATCATATATATTTGGATAATATATTATTTTAAAAAATATATTTTTTTTACATTCAAAATGGCAAAGATGTCACCTAGCTAATCACGACTAATAGTGATTTTTTGATTCAAAATTTTTAATCAAATATGAATAATAATAAATATTTTAAAAATAAATAATATATTAATTTTTTTGATAAGACGGGAGAATTCATACAAAATGGATATGAACATAATTCAAAAAATCAAAAAGAAGAACGTTATAGCATGGCATCAATAAAAAGATACATCAGTTTATCTGTCTTCGCTAGAATGATCAGCAACAAAATTCGTGACCCAATCGATAGCATTATTTATCTTCCAATAGATATATCTAATATTTACGAAAATGTACCTGTTAAATATTCAAGATATCCTGAACTAACGGTTTAGAGGCAACAGTCTCTCTATCTTTAGATTCAACTAGCCACTGTTACCGGATCATCCTCCATCACCAATCGATCAACTCTAAGCATCAAGAGCACGAAGAAAATGCCCTTTCAGATGGCTTGAAGCTCCACGTCCAAAACAAAAATTTTAAATAGACCGATATATTTTAGGAATATTTGAAATATATTCTATCTTATATATTAAATTTTTTAATTAAATAATTTCTTATATATATATGGTAGAATGATGGTAATAAATAATTTTTCTTGCATAGCACAGGGTGGCAATTTTAGAACCGTGAGAACAGCCGTTATTTTAGAGGTAATAACACCTAGAAGACTAGAAAACCGTCGTTAGCGATTAAAGCATCGGAGTTATCCTGGGTACCGCACACAATGCAGCACGGCTTTTAAGGCGAAGAAAGCGGCCACCGTTAACGTCCCGACTCCCGACATCATGCCGTCCATCAAGGGCCCTTTATCCCGGGCAGCGTTACGGAGACTTCACCCACCCTGCCCGGGAGCATCGCCGCATCAGACGGTCGGTAAGGTACATCATCTTATCTTTAAATTAAAAAAATGGTAGAAATCCTCGGGCGAGGCGATAATTTAGGGAAACCAGGGGCTATTTCTCGCAACAAAAGAAAGACAGCAGATGCATCGAAAGTGGGGTCCAGCAGAATCGGACTGGTGGGGGAAGAGGCGATCCGGTTTTGAAAGGCTGTCGGGGGAGAGCTATCCGAGATGTGCCCGCCCACCGGCCCATGGTCTGTAGAACAATTTGGTTGTAACGGTTGGCACGTTCTTGACTTGGAGGACTTGGAAGGCATCAATCTTGCTGTAGATTGAGGTCTCGGTCCACATGTAACAGGAGCTTGTGGACCCAATGGATCCAATTGGCATGATTTTTTTTTTTTTTTTCTGGTAGAATCCAATTGGCATGGATGTTCCGATAATTCTAGGGTTCATGGTGTCTAGTGGTGTATGTTTGGGTTTGTCCAAATTGGGTTCGTACATGTGAATGTTAATCTAATCCATGATGAATGATTGGAAGATAATTTTCATGTGAAAGTTTGGTCGGAATTGGAATTGTAACCGGTACATTAAGTGTGGCAATGTGCAAGCTTTTAAATCTAGTAAGATTCATATTTATTGGATCCAGAACAGCTCACAACCTCATACATGCAGCAACATGTGCCCAATCAAAAATTGAACTAAAAATATCATCCAGAAATGATGAAATAATTCATCTTCATAAGATATATGTTATGAGTATTGGTAGTAAAATTCTCAAGTCTCATAGTACATTCTGGAAATCATGATTTAATGGGCTTTGCCATCTCGAATATGAAATCAAGACTAAACCAAGATCCTGTTCTGGAATCATGATTTAATGGGCTGCCAATGCATATCCCATTAGGTTTTAGCTTGAGAACCTGTTAGATCCGTCCACGGTTAATAGGGTTGGAGTTGGATCCAGGCCAGACCAACTTTGGATTAACCTTCGGCCTTGGTTTGAAAAAATTTGGATCGGATTTGGGCTAAGATTTAGAGCCCATTTAATTTTTGGATGGAGCTCAAATACATCTTAGGCCCTATCTAAGCCTGATCGGAATCCGAGCCCATTAAAGGCCTGATATTAAGCCTGATTGAAACCAAAATATAAAAAGAAACAGAAGAGGCAAGGAAGCAAAAAGGAAAAATAGAAGGAACAAAGAATAGAGGATGACAAGAAAAAGAGAAAACAAGAGGGGCAAAGAAGCACACAAGCATAACCCTAAATTCCCAGATAGGCTCCAGAAAAAGCCAGCAGGTCCAAACAAAGATCATTGAAGAACTAGTGAATTTGGTGACGCCTTGGTGCCCTCAGAGACGGTGAGCTTTTGGGTGGGCTTAGATTTGGGTTTTTCAAAAAGTTTCGGGCTTAAGCCTGGCTCAAAGCTCGAAAAGGATTTCAACTTGAACTCGGGTAGAGGTGTGCCTAGCTTAGCTTGGCTCATTTCCAACCCTAAAAGGGTGTTTGGTATGAGGTGATCTATCTGAAATCAAGGATGATGTGAATGAAGATGATGAGATCATTGTGTTCGGTTGCATCATGACGATCCTACGTGACAGTGATTTCAAATCACCCATACTTCTTAAATTATCGTCCAACGCGGTGATAGAAAATCCCTTTTAAGGATAGATATCTAACATCACTCCATCATTATGATTTTATATTAAAATATATTAACCAAAATATTTTCATAATTGAGAGACTTTCTAGAAGAGAAAATCTATCTTTTTTTTATTGCGATATTTTTTTTTTGCGTGCGTATGCGATATGGGTAGTTAGGGCGTCATCTTCACAGAAGAGAAGGAAAATTTTCTTTTCTTACAGTAGTGATTAGAAAAAAAAAAATCTATTCGATATTTTTTTTAATTTTTTTCTGTCTCAATCCCAACTCCCAAAGCTTTGTTGAGAAAGTAACTCAAAATCATGATTTCGTTTCCTCAATCCAATCATGATAATCTGAGACTTTTCTCTTTTTCCATCTCTCCTTTATCATTTTTTCTCTTTCCATCTGAGATATGTCAGGATATTTTTAATATTATATAATCGATAATCTTAGATTCTTGTACGGCATCAAACAAGTTATTTGTACATATCTGGAGATTTTTAATCATAGTACCATGGGCAATCAAATATAGTGATTTTAGACCACTAAGGATCACATCACCCCTAGAATTTGGATCACTTATAATCTTAGATTATCATGATGATTTCAGGTAGATCACCAAATGCCCCCTAATGGTCAAGACTTAAAGCATGTTTTTGTCCTACTTTCTGACCATTGAGTTAAATTCACCTAAACTCCAAATATTGCATGACAATCAACGGTTGCCGGTACACAATTTGGCAGTTCTCTACAGGAAAAATGGCAAGCACCTGTCTTACTGCGAACACTAACCGGCATTCTATTCTTCTTATTACATTGCTTCAACATGAAGTTGTAGCCCATGATTAAAAGGAGTTAGCTTAGTAATGTAGACAACCTAGATGCATTTCACCAAATGTCAGTCCAGCATCTACCTGTGGGCAATTGAATTATGCTGGTTGTCTAGAAATAATAATCAATTCATATTTGTGTGTAAGAAAAATGAAGGAAAAGGGAATAAAGAGGCTCGTCAAAGGAGTGGGAGTAACCGGGGGGAAAAAAAAAAAGAGTGGAAGTAGTCAATAGTAACCAGAGAAAGCTAGTGATCTCTATTTTGTGGGATCTCTGTGTATTAGGTCCATTTATAGACCTCTCACTCAAAATTAAGGCCTAAAGCTTATGAGGAAAAAGGCCGCCCCCCTCACCCCCCCCCAAAAAATGATGTAAATATGGAATATTGGCCAAAAAATAAATCGCATGTGTTTTTGACGTGCACCGAGCATGCATGCCTATTTTATCCCAAAAGTCTACAAGTCCCACTAAACTCTAATGTGGAACTAAAATAAAAATCAACAAAAAGTCTCCAATTACCTTAATATTTGATTTTTTTATTTTAATTTAATATCTTGCCAATAACAAAACCTATTGAAAAACCATTAAAATAATAAAAAATTTTAAAATTTTAAATTATCAATAATTAAAATTTATTTGACAATAGAATGAGATTTTCTTTCTCCTTTATCTTGTTCGTGGCATACTAGATTAATGGTTGTCACTCCACCACCATAACCACTATATATTTGCCGAGATGCATAGGATATAGCACAAAATTAGAGAGGTGGCATAAAAAGTAGTTTAAGACATTTGAAGAAAATCAATGAGAATTTGTAAAAAAATATTATTTTCATATTTCAAAAATAATTTTTTTTCTTTTTTCTCCGTAGATTTATTTTTGGACTTGACATTACCCTTCAAATGAATATAACATAAGCTAAATTGATCTATATATATTAGTAATTACTTCATGGAAAATATAGATACTAGTCCATGCACATTTAAAAAGACTTTTTCATGGGTAGTTAGAAAACAAGAAAATGAGTGTCTAAATATAGTAAAAGAAATATTTCTATCAAAAAAATAAAGATATATTTACATAATGTTAATGATTATGTTGTTTTTAAACAAAATTCTATTTCTAAATTAAAGGAATGGTAGAGGTGTAACTTACAGAAAAATCTATAATATTTTTTATAGAGAAACCTTCCGATCCTGAAATCAATGAAAAAGTTGCCATGGTATGGCTTCATGGTTGCATGAAAAATATTATTTTAGATAAATAAATCATTTTATTTGTTTTCTAAAGTGCTCATGGGTCCATTCATGCCATTGTTATTGGTGAATGGTATTGCTTAGTTTATTAAACTTGGCACCAAGAAAAGCTCTTTCATTGCTGACAAGTAATATGATAGAAGGACATCGGTGTGATTCACGTTGTTGTTGCATGGCTTTTTTTTTTGGCAGGAGGGTTAGGCCTCAAAGCGTTCGCCAATGCAAATCGAGTTTAATGGCCCAGAAAACATCAAAAAAAAGACTAATCATAAAAATAAGAATTTTCATACCAAACTTGGGCCTAAAAATCTTTTTATTGTGAAAAGTGCAAAATGATCTGGAAAAAAAAAAATCAAAATAGATAGAGATTCCCCCTCTTTTCCAAATCGTGAAAATTGGTAGAATCTTAAGAATTATATATAAAAAAATCCACTCTAATTTTGCTACTTCAACTTCAACTCAAAATTTCAGTTCTAATTCCAAACACCCAACTGAGATCCTCGCGCAATCACGGAAAACGGAAGCCTATTAATTAGACGGCCTTGATCCCATCACCAGCCATACGGAAGATGGAAATTAGAAATAACATTCCAACGCCCACCGGCCCACGGCTGACCACCAGCCTACCACACCCTTCTTCCTCTCCAAGCAAATAAAACTCATAAATCAAAATTAGGGTTTAGGGTTTTCGTTCCCCACACATCATCCCCTCCGGCACCACAACCGCCGCCACCGCTTCTTCTGCTCCGTCGATCGATCGACCAACTTTTTAAACCGATAGAAATGGCGGCCGGCGGCGGGGGGCAGGCGGCAGTGTCGTTCCTGACGAACGTGGCCCGGGCGGCGATCGGCCTCGGCGTCGGCGCGAGCCTCCTCAACGCCTCCCTCTACACCGTCGACGGAGGCCAGCGCGCCGTCCTGTTCGACCGGTTCCGCGGCGTCCTCGACGAGACCGTCGGCGAGGGCACCCACTTCCTCGTCCCCTGGCTCCAGAAGCCCTACATCTTCGACATCCGCACCCGGCCCCACACCTTCACCTCCAACTCCGGCACCAAAGACCTCCAGATGGTCAACCTCACCCTCCGCCTCCTCTCCCGCCCCGACGTCTCCCGCCTCCCCACCATCTTCACCTCCCTCGGCACCGAGTACGACGAGAAGGTCCTCCCCTCCATCGGCAACGAGGTCCTTAAGGCCGTCGTCGCCCAGTTCAACGCCGACCAACTCCTCACCGAGCGGCCCCACGTCTCCGCCCTCGTCCGCGACGCCCTCATCCGCCGCGCCCGCGACTTCAACATCGTCCTCGACGACGTCGCCATCACCCACCTCTCCTACGGCGCCGAGTTCTCCCAGGCCGTCGAGAAGAAGCAGGTCGCCCAGCAGGAGGCCGAGCGGTCCAAGTTCCTCGTCGCCCGGGCCGAGCAGGAGCGCCGGGCTGCCGTCATCCGTGCCGAGGGAGAGAGTGAAGCCGCCAAGCTGATATCGGATGCTACTGCTGCTGTAGGCACCGGGATCCTCCAGCTTAGGAGGATCGAGGCTGCGAGGGAGATCGCCGCCACCCTCTCCAGGTCGCCCAATGTCGTCTACCTTCCGGGAGCGAACAACATGCTTCTCGGCCTCAATCCCACCAGCATGGCGCCGGGCCGGTGATTCACTCGTTTGTCTTTTGACACACCGTCCTTTTGTGCTTGCTTCTGGTTTACTACTACCATTACTACTTCTTTTCTGTGGAATTAATAACTCATGGATATGAATCATCAGGGCTCCTGAGACTCATGGAAATTTGAGAATCTTTTGATTAGATTTTCATGGTCATGATGATGTTGGATCAGTGAATTGGGTCATGTTTGTTTTGTTTGGACTGTGAGATTAGCTCTAATTTGGAGGTTGCTGGCATATCCGTTCTCCTATATTTGGCCATGATATATTTCATTTGCAGGATTGTCATGATTTATTTGGATCTTGATAATTTTGATATGACAAATGATGTGCGGTTTAGGTCTTGGAATGGTATAAAATTATGGCATCACTTGCTTTCACATCATCGGACTCCAAAATGCGTGTTTGGGATCATGGTTTATTAGCTCATGGATGAATTCTATTAATTATTGCTAAATTCATTTATGCTTTGACATTCATGCTTTGCTCTAATGAATTGGTTGTGACAGTGAAATTGGTGTTGATTTATTATGATTTTTCAAAGATTAAAATTTTAATTGCATTGTTAGATATTATTATTCTTATTTTTGCTATTCGTTGTTGTTTCATGACATGTAAGGATTTGCTTTCCTACCCCTGTCCCTTTTGTTGTCTAATGAACTTCAGCTACCTCTCGAGGGAAGAAGGAAGAGGGAAAAGAATGGCTGATACCAAAAGATGCTGGAATTATCAGCACTTGCTCATATTTCTTCTCATACATATGTGTTATCTGTCTTTTTACCATTTTTCTTCTTTGTTCTCCTTCGTAATGTTGTTTAGGCCCCTTATTCGTCTTTAATTTGATATTGTTGCTCTGAATTGTTGAGATATTAATAATTACATGTTGTCTGGTAACAACATTCTATGTTTTGTGATTTACCTGTGATAAAGAGTCAAAAGGGTATCAATCGAGGTAATAAATTTTGATTTGTAAAACTTATAATATTTGCATTATTCAACATCCATCTACATGGCATTTCAAGCTGCATAATTTGGTCAAGAAACTCTTACCAGACAGAGTTGTTAAAATTCGGTTTGGGGCGACCTGGCAGTTATTTTTTTTTGCTGATATAGATTAGGGATACGAAGATAATCTAGGGAATCTATGATTTGATTGTAGGTTTCAGTTACGGCAATGGGACAGATCAGTCTCCCCAACATGAGCTAGGGGTTGTCTTTTCTTGTTGATGCATTTTCTGCAGTTTTATTAGGTGAGAAATGATCTTTTTCATATAATACAAGGTAGTAGGATGGAATAATAACATAGGATAAGATGATAACTAGTTCTTTCCATTGTGCAGTTATCTTAATGTTATATTTTTCTGATAAAGAATCATCACTTGTCTACCTCACTAAGAGGTACCTGCTTTCTCATTTCATCTTCCCATTCCTTATGCGAATTTCTCTACAATGCGGTGAATCTGGTGATCGAATGATTTTTAAAGCATTCTTGTTCCTTATAATGGTTCTTCTTGTTCTTGTTTAAAAACTTAATGATATTTCCTGCCCTATCTTTTCTTTTGGGCCTTTAGGAAGCTCCTTGTTGGACTGTTGATGCGGGCAATGAAATTTATTTAATGTTGCATTTGAGAGTTTGACAATCCAAAACCTGTGTTTGGAGTCTCTTTTCATGTTTAAAGACCATAAATGGCTTTAAAAGCAAAGAGAATTCAAGGAGTTCTTTCTTATTAGCATTTATGAAGATTGACCGTGTCCTACATAAATGGCCATGAAATTTTATGGGGATTCTGAAAAGTGTACACATATATGGGCTTCCGTTCAGTTAGTTTGCCTTTATGAGTGGTCCTGAAATAAGATAACTGTGATGCAAAATATTCTAACAAACTTTTCCAGGACCGTTGTAATTGATAGACTTTTGTTTGGGGAGGTACTTAATGCCTGTTGATATCTAGAAGGTTCATTACCCTATCATTTACCCTGATACCAAACTTGATGATAGACAACCCCAAAGAAGTGGATGGGACTGGATCATTGGAAGTGAATCTATATGTACAAAATCCTACCCTACTCATTTTCTGCCTTTGAATCTTAAAAATAGAAGTATCTAGCAGAAGTGAACGAACCCAGTTTGTAAGTGGGTAGGCTTGATACCAGTTTTCAGCCCTACCCAGACTCTGTCATATGATTTCTGTATATTGCTCAATCTTTAATCATCAGCTCTACTTAAATGTGTACTTCTGGCCATCAGTTTGTGTCAAAGTTTATATATTCATTTGATTTGTACCTGCTAAAAATTCGAGAGTCAGAATACAGAGGATAGAGAGTCATGCCTAGACTAAGCAACCAAAGCAATTAGCTATCAATCTTCATGTTCCTAACGAGATAAAAACTGTCCCATTATTTTCCGTAATAATCTCCAGATGTCCCATGATAATCTATTATGCGACATAATAGTCTATCTTGTCGCAGATTATCATGGGAAAAAATAATCTCTTATGGTGTAGTTTCCTGATTGACAAAATCCAGATGTCCCATAATAATCTATTAATATTTTCCATCAAATCTCCATTTTTTTTCAATAAATCAGTAAACTAGAATCAAATGAATACTGTCTTTTGCTACTCTACCATTACAAACTCTTTGCCTTCACAAAATTTCTTTCTAGTCAAAGCAATCCTCAACATAGGTGCTTCTATGAGTCTTTTGCCATCTGCAAATTGTCTAAAATCTGCATGAAATTTAGAGGGCAAATACTGCAAAGTTACACCATGTGGAAATGATGAAGGATTCCGAGTTTCATTGTAGGTCCAAGGAAACAGGGATATATTGGTTAGGGCATGCACTGAGGCTGAAGTAGATGGATAAAGAAGCAACTGCAGAGTATAGCTTGTGCAATTATTCTGAAGCAAAATTCTGCCGTTAACTATGTCTAAATGAAGGTTAACAGATTAAATCTAAGTCCTGTACCCAACTTAGTGATCTTAATCGGATAAATAGACGTAGTCATGCATTCTGATCAGTATGCCCTTAATGAAGAGCTTTGAAGGTTTAAATCAATCTTGGAGGAATATGTGTCTGTCCGTCTGTCCGATCGTTCACTGAAAACTTTGGGCTTTAGGGTTGTTGGGTTGCATTTAAATCCTCCTAACTTGTTGTATTCTAACATTGGGCTCATGATGAAATGGTTGGCATACCACACGTAGTTATTTGCACCATTTATGGCATCTAGTGCATGCGTTGAGAACCTTGGGCTTTAGGTTTGTAGGATTGCATTTAAATCCTCCTTAGAGATATCTTTTGGGCTTTTTGGAACATCTGAGTTTATTGTTGTTCAAGTGTACAGCCATGTGGATACCATATATGATTTCTGCATCAGTGGGTTTTTTTTTTTTTTTTTGTAAAACGATTTAGTCTTAGATTTTTTGGAATGAATGAAAGTGGAAGGTGAATGATGCACATGCTGATCAATGTCTCAAAGGTACCATGAGATCAGGAATTTTCTTGTCCTCCTAGGTTGTCATGCGGTTAAATCTGTGTTTGGGATGTATTTGTTATAAACTGAAAGAGCTTCTGCAGTCTTAAGTTTAGATGTGATCTGAGGGATAATGAGGTCATGGATTTGAAGGAGTTGGTACTTCTGGATGTAATTTTATCCTTGGACAGATGAGGGCTCCTTATTTCAAGGACGCTAGTTGGAACGATGTTGATGTGCTACCTAAGACGTGAACCTAGAATCTTTGGTTGCTAAGCTTACGGGTGTGACCAATGGGACAAGACCCAATGCACCATTTCCAAGTTGAGCACTGAGCTTCTGCTGCACAAGTACATATGGTGCTTGTATTGGCTGGGTTTCTGTTGTTTAGTTGTATAATTATCTATGATACTTTAAAGAGGGGAGGCTTGAAATGGGTTAATCTTTGTGGTCTTTTTTTTTTTTTTTTGGTAAGGAAAAAAAAAGGGTTAATCTATGTGGGTTTCAAGCAATGATATAATGAAGCAGAAAGTCTTAATTAGGCAATTCTGGGAGCATCACCCTCAGAAAAATGATGGTCTATTGGCCTTCCAGCACTGCCCTTTTTCTTTTTAGTTTTCAGTGGCTTTTGTTTTTGGAATAATGAATATTTCTTTTTTCATTCTGAGAAGGACAGCATAATTAACATTTTTTCATTGTTATGGCTAAAGTAGTTGGCATGTATATTCTTATGGTTGGTTAGCAACTCAAAGCCGTTTGAAACTGTTGTGATGCTTGGAAGGTTACTGGCTTCTTTTTGTTGAGTCTTGCAAAAATTTTCTTGTAGAATGCCAAAAGACTCGTTAGTTTGATGTGGACTTGGATTTTTGTTGTCAGCTTGATACTTGTGTGCTCACTTCGATATGAAGTATCCTAGCAGCATAGTGATTCTACCTCTTTTCTGTTTAGAAAGAAAATTTGAGGATATTGTAGATGCTTTCTGATTGATTGAAAACATACTACCTCACCATCATGGGTATGGTGTTGATGGTTGATGCAAACTTTAATGCTGGATTTTAATAATTTGTTGTTGCAAAATCCTATGCAAGATTTGCTCTTTAGTTCAGTTGCAGGGGAAAGCTCAATGCATAAAGATTGCTTATTCAGTGACCACATTTGTGCTGTAATGCAAGCGTTATGTCAGTGATCTCTAGTCCACTTGGATATAAAAAGCTTGGAACATGCACATGATCTGATGGTCGCTGGCGATTCCTTTTATTGGAAAGGATTAGAAGAAAGATATCATTTTCATAAAAAATATTATCTTAGTTAAAGTTTTATATAATATCATTTTCAGGGCATACCACTTGTTCAAGGGGGTTTATCAGCCATTAACCTCATTGACAACATTTAATTTATTATATTTATTCAAAACTTATGCATAATATGAAATATAGTTATTCGAAATATATTGTGATATTTTATATTTTAGTAATTAATTATCTTTATTTTATTATATATGATAATTTCATAATATTTTTATTTGAAATATTTAAAAATATCAATAATTTAGAGTTATTCCTATATTTATATATCATCTTTTCTTTCGAGTCTTTAAAAAACAAATAGTTCATGCTTTTTTTTTCTTTCTAATACAATTAAAGAGTAATAGTGGTATTTAATATATAAATTTTTTAATACCTTATATTATATTTTATTTGAATAAATTTTAATATTGATCTAGTTGGGTCAATATCTAGATCTTTGGCCGAATTGGTTTTCATGCAATTTTATTAACTATGTCTTGAATCATTATCTAGTTACTGTAGTTATTGTATCACGAGTGGTCTCGATAGCCAATTTTTTTTTTTTTTTTTATGAAAATATCATTATATTAGTTTTTATTATTGAATTGTATTTATCAATATTTAGATAAAAATAATATAGATATAACTAATATTCTATTTGTATGAAAATTTATTTAAAATAAATATAGATATGCTCAATATCTTGTCTGTATCCATGTTAGTAAAATAATCCTATAATGAGAGGCAATTAGAAAGATTAAAGGTTGCAAACTATCAGTTGACTTTTTTTACTATAATTATTATTTGAAATTGATAAAATGTAGAATAATTATAAAATTTTTTGATAATTTATATAAAAATATTAGATAAGAAAGCATCAACCTCCTTTAAATTCATAACAATCCATTGGTCTCCTTTTTTTAATGGAAAAAGCTATTAGTCCAATCAATTCAAAATTTTAAAACTAAATTTTAACAAATGTGACATGCACATTTTTTTATGATTTTTTTTTTCTGGAACTTTGGAGGTGATAGAGCTTTCTCAATCATAGTTATGTAATATGTATAGAAATTTGTTTATAGCAAATATGAATACCAATTTTTGTATTTGTTGGTGTTCAATATAGATGTAAATAAATATAGACATACTAGCATCCAATCAATTTTCAACATTTGTATAAGAAAAATCTAGTAAATGTTCATATAAAAATATTTGTCATTCCTTTCTTTATCTAGTGTATATCTTGATACTAGGTCGATTGGGTTTAGTAGTATCAACCTCGATATAAAACCTCGCAAATCCTATTTTGATTAAACTTTCAATCCGATCATCTAAGAACAATGGCTTCCCTGCTGCTGAGACAATTCCAGTGATTTGCTTTTCATCCCAGTCCATCGTTAAATCCGGCAACCAAATCCACAGTGGCGCATGCTTGCCCGTAGGGTTAGAATTTGCCTCCACTAGCACCCCTGGCCCTCACCAGTTCCTTATCTTCCTCTGATTTATACTCGTCGGATAGTGCTAGGGTATAGAATTCTTGATCCAACTTCCATCTAAGCTTCAATTGCCTTGCTTTCCTAACTCTATATGACTATATCAAACCATCGACCCAAAAATTTCACAATCAACAACGGATCCTTCCACTAGGACTAAGAGCAAGCTTCATCCATTTCGTGGTCCGAGAATAGGATGTGGCTAACAACTTTCTTTCCACAGCTCACTTTCTTCACCTGGAGGCCTTGGCCGACCGAGTCGGTTCGGCCCAAAACCTAAACGGGTGTCAAACCAAAACAAACCCAGTGGAGAGAAGGAGGAATTACTCTTTTTAATTTTTAGTCGATTGCTCCGATTCCTCTCACTCGTGCCGGTTTCCAATGGTTTACATCGCTTCTTGGGACGAGTTCGTAGAGCGATCCGTGCAACTCTTCCGCGCGGATCCCCAGTTGGTATTCCTCTCAATCCCTTCCCATTGCAGACCCCTCCGTTAATTTCTTTCTTTGTTTCCATTTAATAACTCTCTGGTTTGATCTTTCTGTCGTTGATTCTTTTCTTGTTCTTTGATTTTGATCGCTTTAGTCCCGGTACGTGACGAAGTGCAGACACTGCGACGGGAAGCTGGTCCTCAAGGTCACCGACAATCGTGAGGTATTCCCTGATCTATTTCTCTATCTCTTCAGTTTTAGGGTTTCTTTTGAGTGATTTATTTAAAAGTTGCGGTGGAATTGGAACTGTCGTGCAATTGTCTGTAAGATTGATTATATTGCCCACTGATGGTAGAGGAAAGGACAGATTGTAAGGCAGCTCTTGATTCTTATGGAAGTCTTGCATGTAGGTTAATTTCACGTTGATTTGCTTTACATTTGTTGCATCACAGATTCGTAGGAAAAACTGGTTATGCAGATGAGAGTCCTGAGTTTGAATTGGGTAATTTGTGTGAGGAAAAGGGGAATGCTAGGTCTGTGTATGATGTTTCTTCTCTTTAGTCTGATTCTAGTTTGCACCTTGGATATCTCGTTTATCATATATATATATATATATATATATAACGATACTCAATGGAGGAGTATTATAGTGTTGTCAACTCAGAAAGACAAAACCCTCCCAACACGCCACGTGTCGATCTCTGGCTTCTTCATATATATATATATATATATATATATATATATAACGATACTCTATGAAGGAGTATTATAGTGTTGTCAACTCAGAAAGATAAAACCCTCCCAACACGCCACGTGTCGATCTCCGGCTTTCTCATAAACATTTTTTTCTCTTCTTATGAAGGTTCCCGATCCCTCCTAACTTTTTTCTTCCCATCTCCTCCCCACCCTCCTGGCTGCCACCTCCCGCCATTCTCCACCATCATCTTCCTCCCCATCATCACCGACGTCGATGCGTCCTTCTGATCTCCTTAAGGCACCATCACCTTCCTCCCTCCTAATTTTTTTTCTTCGAAGCTTCTCGAGCCCTCCGGATGCCCATCCCCTTCTCCTTTTGATTGAATTCCACTGGATTTTTCCATCCATGTTCATCAGATCCACGGGCAGAATGTATCTTTCGACCTTGTCGCCAGTGACAGCTCTGGCGATGATGGCAGCCTCTCCTTCCAATCAGCCTCTAATCCTTTCCTCTCGAACAGCGACGAGGATGGCCACTTGATCCATCGGAAGCAAAAATCTAAGGCATTGAAGAAAAGAAAGTTGATCGAGAGAGTGATGGTAGTTGGGGATCTAGGCCTTTTGGGGAACAGGAGGGGACAGCGATGGGGTGGGGTTGCGGAGGGGAGGGGGGTTGGTGGTGTCGGAGCCGGGAGAAGAGAGGGGGTTTGGTGGTCGCGCAGAGCCGGGTGGGTGTGGATGGCGGTTGTGGCGCGAACGGGGTGGGGCGGGGCTGGATTGGTGGCGTCGGAGTCGGGGGAGGGGAGGGGCGGTCGCCGGTGCTTGCGCGGAGCCACGGAGGCTCGGATTCGCTGGGGTCAAGAGAGGGAACATAAGTGGACGGCGACGGGGCGGGGCCGCAGAGGGGAGGGGTTGGTGGCGTCGGAGCTGGGGGATGCGGTGAGGGGTTGGGGGTGGGGGGAGACAACGGAAGGAAGGGAAGGGAAGGGGGAAAAAAGAAAAAAAATGAAAGAAAAAAAATTTTGAGGAGGGAGAGAAAAAAATTATTATTTTATTACTAATAATAATTTAAAATATTATTTTTCTAAGATATTAATTTTAAAAAAATATTTGGTGAGGGGGAGGGCGGGAGGAAGGGAACGGAAGGGGAAAAAGAAAAAAAAAAGAAAGAAAAAATATTTGGAGAGGGAGAGGAAAAAAATATTATTATTTTATTACTAATAATAATTTAAAATATTATTTTCTTAGGGTATTAATTTTTAAAAAAAATATTTGGAGAGGGGGAGGAAAAAGTAAAAAGCAAAAAAAATATTATTATATTATTATTAATAATAATTTGAAGTAGAAGGAAAAATATTAATTTTAAAATAATAATAAAAATATTATTTTAAAAATACTAATAATAATAACAACATATTATTTTTAAAAAAATTATTTCAAAAATGAATAATAAAATATTATTTTAAAAAATATTATTTTTTAAATAATAATAAATATATTATTTTTAAAATATTAATTTATTATTAATAATAATTTGAATAATAAAAAGAATACAATAATATCAAAAAAATTATTTTCATGCATCCGACGTGGACAGCAGTTGGACGGGCTGTGGTGGGGGCAGCATGGATGGCTGTGACCTGAGTCTCACGTTGTGGGGGCGGAGACAGCGAGAGGAAGGGAAAAGAAGAAGAAAAAGAAAAAAATATTTGGGGAGAGGGAGGAAAAAAGAAAAAAAATATTGTTATTTTATTATTAATAATAATTTAAAGTAGAAGAAAAAATATTAATTTTAAAATAATAATAAAAATATTATTTAAAAAAATAATATTTTTATTATTAATTTAAAAATACTATTTGTATAATCACATATTATTTTTGAAAAATTAATTTCAAAAAATTGATAATAAAATATTATTTAAAAAATTATTATTTTTTAAAATAATAATAAAAATATTATTTTTAAAATATTAATTTATTATTAATAATAATTCGAATAATAATAAGAATATAGCAACATCTGAAAAATAGGACAACAATATTTGAAAAATTATTTTTGTGCATCCGGCCTTGCGTAATGTGTAGGTCTTCCACTAGTTTTACAGATACATGGGTAATTTTTTTGGTCATCATTTGGTGTGTGAATGTTTTCTGAACTTATTTTGTAAAATAAGAGGCGCTACTTCATGCCCTTACTTTATATGTTATGCTTTTGTCATCAACATTCAATGGCAGAAATTGACACAAAAATTGGTCTCTAAATCATGTTCTGCTTATCATGAAACTCACAATTATACTTATCTATTTATTACTTTAAAGGTTTATCTCATCCATATCTATAGTGATCATGTATATCCTACACTTTTGTTAATTCCAATTATTGTTCCACTCAAAGGTTATAATAAACCATGAAAGGCTTCTTAAAATCTGTTCATATAAGCTTTCTGAGGTCATCTCTCTTTCCTAAGATTCATCAATTTAATGTTAAACCTCCATCTTTGTGAAGATTATCCAAAATTTCTATTTCAAATTAGAAAATCATCTCAAGAAAATCCATGCCATATTTTAGTTTCATTTTTGATTTGTTCCCTCGTTCTTGGATTGATATGTTAGTTAGGAGTAAACACCATCAATTATTTTAAAACTATCATTTAAAAAAAAATATATATTTTCCCTAGTATTGGTATCATGTACGTATGTTCGGTGAGGCTTATCTAATGAACCTGTTGGCAACATAAAGAAAATCCTTGTGCCTAGTTCCACCGATGATTTTATGAACAGGTGACACATCTTTATTTATCATTGTGTTTGTGGAAAGAATGGTACGCCAGTAGATGTTGTCAGATGTTTCAGAAGAAGGAATAATCCTCAGAATTATGGCCAGTGATTTTTGGCTTTATTCCAATGAAAACAGAACGACTTGAAAGGATAGATGCATGACTTTCATGAAATGCAATAGACTTCCAATAGATTATTCATATCAATATGTTTGTAGTCTGTAGAGGGTGTTGCAAGAACTGATTTGGGCAATTAATTTAGTTTTATTCTTTGTTAGTTCTTTTGAATTTTTAGTTTGTTAGAGACTCCAATATGATGGCATCGAGGCTCATGCTCCAACATTGGAAGATACTCTTTCTATCCTTATGACAGGGTTGCTTTGGAGTCATTGCTACCAAGTGGCTAGTTGTTTTTGCTAGATCAATTGGAGATCTTAGAGACATGTAAAGTGCAGCAAGATATGCCATTTGTTGTCTTAAGAGTGCAACATGTTCGAAGAAGATTGATAGAGAGATCCATGTATGCTGGCAGACCTATAATATTGTTGAGGAATCCTGTGTTGGATAGGCGAAGGACTCCAGTGATGCTTATATACTTATGGACTTATCCACCTACTATCTTAAGCTTTTGTGGTTGATCTTTAATATAGTATCATACCCTAGGATCCCTCTTGCCTACTGATATCTCCATGCTCCCACTTACTAATTTACGTGTTGCCCCTCTGCAAGTTCCATGCCTCAGGCTTTACACTTGAGATGGGATGTTAAGAGACAGTCCCACATTGATAAGTTAAAGACTCTACTGGTGCTTATATGCTTATGGACTCATCCACCTGCTAGCCTAAGCTTTGGGATTGGACTTTAACAAATACAATGATCTGATCGCCTTCATTGTTGTTGAAATTGCTGCATGATTACAAGAATTTGTACATCCAGTAGCTGTGTAAATTTGGTTGGTGGATATTGTACTGGCAACATCTTGTGTTATAGTGTAATTGTGAGAAGCAAAAGGAACACAAAGAAAAGGATGAATCTGTTCTCTGCAATTTTCACTGATGGGTGCATTTTAAATTCTTTTTGTAGATGATTCGCATTATGATTTATGGATTCTTCTTTCTAAAAGGCATCATCCTATTTCCGTGCCAAGGTTCAAAGATCCTTCTTGTGCCTTTACAGTAATAGTATGGAACTTCCAAGTTTGCTTCTAGACATATGAAGCCTGTAAGAGTTTGTAGATGCTTGATTGCTGGAGATCAACTTAAGGAAATTGTGTGAGAACTATTCTTGATTGCATTGTTTGATCTGAAAATCTAGTTTGTGAAACTTTGGTCATCAATCATGCACCTCTTGAGCATGAAATGCTACATTGACATTTCGCTAAAAAAATATAAATGCTATAATTTCCTTTTCAAACGAATGTTGGTATCATGTTTAATATTGACAAACTTTATATGTCAGTTTGTTGTTTGATGATAATCTAACATTCGAAAATCATAATATCTATGAGACAAGCTCTAGAATAGGCAAGGCCCATGTCAAAAGATTTATCTCTGAGTCTGGAACCGTTCATTGCAATAATTCTAAATCTTCTAGAAAGTTGCAACATCAAAGTTTAATTTTCTTTTGGAGAATGTTTTTTGACTCCATATCTCAGTTTTGGTTGAAATTCTGAATCTGAGATTGGCTTTGGATAGGGCTGGCTAAAATCAAAACATTTCTGTTTGGGTTTTGAGGCTGCAACTTCATACCATGTTGGAGTAAAACAAGCTTTATGAGATATTTGTTATGCTGTTGACAAATTTTGCAATGAGTCTTGTGTTTAAACTCATCGATCATCCTTGAGAACCATCCTGTCCTACCCAAAAATAAGAAATTTGGATGCTAGAATTGTACAGTTTGGTCTGTAAGGAGGAAAGGCAGAGTTTTGCTTGGATTTTTATAGTGTACATAAGCCTTGTCATGCAATACTTCAAACTGTCGAAGATGTCTAGAACAACTCGTCATTTTTTTTTTCTGATTTTGTTTGCCCTATTTTTACTGTGTTATATATATATATATATATTTTATGAAGTTTTAGTAATGTTTTATGGATAATTCATGTATTATTGCACATCTAATGAATCTTTTTTACTTTTTTTTTTAAAATAAAAAATTGCTTTTTTTTTTTTTGCCTTAAAATTGTTTTGTTTTGTTTCTGTTGTTTTGACTTTATTTTACTAGTCATTTATTGTTTTAGTATGAGATATTTTCCCAAATTTCTCAGGAACTTATACCCTCACTGAATTTGTACCAGATACAGATAAACTTCTGTTTAGTTGTGTTTTGTAAATTTTCTAAGAATTTGCAGAGGCATTGTCAAAAAAGAGAGCAATGTGCAATTAACAGTTTATCCACAGTGCGGATTAATAGATTTAGGATAAAAGTAACATCTCAAGGATCTATTTACAATGGGAGTGGATGGAATACATCATAAAAGGGAAAAAACTAAACCTTAGTGAAACGACTTCTGTTTGGCCAATTGGAGAATTTTTGCTGTTGAAATCCATTAATTCTGTTGGAAGCTGTTTCACAGTGCCATTTAAAATTGGTAAGTGTTGCGGCCAATCGCCTCGTCGTCTGATCGCTGCGCCTGCAAAAATGAGAAGTCCACACTGACTAGAGGCGGCTCCTGCAGGGACCCTCCGACGGTCGAGTCAGAGAGGTGACTGGGCAACAGTGAAATGAAGACAGAGAGCTCGATCGAGAGAGAGAGAGGGAGAGAGGAGCGAGCCTGTGTTTTTGGAGTTGAGAAGTGGGGGGAGTCGATCCCTTGCACTGTTGCCTTCCCCGATTTATATAGTGGAGCACGGTATGGCGTCGTCATTAATGGCGCAGACAAGTGAGGAATTGTCAACTCACTGTAGATTGTCAGAGTCGCCGTGAAAGTGTCATGTTGCCGTAGGACTGTCAAATCATCAGGGTTGACAATGCCCTCGACGGGACAATGCCCCTAGATGGCCGTGCCGCATGTTGCTGTCAGAACTGACAAGGTCTGGCGGCTGTACGGCGATCAGAGGAGTCGACCGACCGTAGGTCGGCGGTCAGCTGAGTGGCGTCGGGCCCCTCCGTTGGTCGGTGAGTCTTACGTGAGTCGGTCATCAGACCTCCGGATTCAGTCGGTCGGGAAAGGTATGTCCGACATATCCTCAGTCGGTGATGGGCCATCAATTGGCCGGTGATGGCGCCAGTCAGTCGGTCGCTCCGGTCGTCAGTCGGCCGGGAAAGGTATGCCCGACATATTCTCAGTCGGTGATGGGCCATCAATTGGTCGGTGATGGCGCCAGTCAGTCGGTCGCTCCGACCGTCAGTCGGCCGGGAAAGGTATGCCCGACATATCCTCAGTCGGTGATGGGCCATCAATCGGCCGGTGATGGCGCCAGTCAGTCGGTCGCTCCGGCCGTCCCTTGCACTGTTGCCTTCCCCGATTTATATAGTGGAGCACGGTATGGCGTCGTCATTAATGGCGCAGATAAGTGAGGAATTGTCAACTCACTGTAGATTGTCAGAGTCGCCGTGAAAGTGTCATGTCGCCGTAGGGCTGTCAAATCATCAAGGTTGACAATGCCCTCGGCGGGACAATGCCCCTAGATGGCCGTGCCGCATGTTGCTGTCAGAACTGACAAGGTCTGGCGGCTGTACGGCGATCAGAGGAGTCGACCGACCGTAGGTCGGCGGTCAGCTGAGTGACGTCGGGCCCCTCCGTTGGTCGGTGAGTCTTACGTGAGTCGGCCATCAGACCTCCGGGTTCAGTCGGTCGGGAAAGGTACGCCCGACATATCCTCAGTCGGTGATGGGCCATCAATTGGCCGGTGATGGTGCCAGTCAGTCGGTCGCTCCGGCCGTCAGTCGGCCGGGAAAGGTATGCCCGACATATCCTCAGTCGGTGATGGACCATCAATTGGCCGGTGATGGCGCCAGTCAGTCGGTCGCTCCGACCGTCAGTCGGTCGGGAAAGGTATGCCCGACATATCCTCAGTCGGTGATGGGCCATCAATTGGCCGGTGATGGCGCCAGTCAGTCGGTCGCTCCGGCCGTCAGTCGGTCGGTCGGTCCCTTCGACTGTAAGTCGGTCGGTCGGTCCCTCCGGCCGTCGGCGGTTGGTCGGTCCCTTCGACCGTAAGTCGGTCGGTCGGTCCCTCCGGCCATCGGTCGGTCAGTCGGTGGGTATTCCCCAACAGTTGCCCCCCTCCACTCCTGAGTCGGACGGTGAGCTGGCCGATGCTTTTATTTGGACAGCAATCCCGGGCGAAAAGGAGTGGATTCGCCGTACGCAAAGATCCGACCGTACCGCGGTTGATACGGTGTCAGGCGTCTCGTAAATGCCGAGCGATTTGCTGGCGTCTGACGTCTAGTCGGTGTCAGACGTCCCGTCCCATCGGCGTCAGGTGTCATGTCGGCGTCGGATGCCCCGGCGTGCAGGATGTCCCGCCCGCGTCAGTCATAATGTCGGCGTCAATCGTCAGACGTCCCGTCCCATCGGGAAGGGGAACCGCCGTTCCCGTCGTCCCTTCGGGGATACCAAACGTCGCGGCCCTCACGCCACGTGGCGTGCAGCCATTGGGACAGGTTCGGTGGAGCGGATGGAGGTGACGTGGCACGATCTGAAGGCAGGTGCATCGAACCGTCGGACCGATGGATGGCCCGGATGACGCCACGCGGCAAGATCTGGGGAGTCTTTGTTGGCCGTGCCTTCATCTCGACTGTTGGGGGGCACTATATATACAAAGTTACCCCCACATGGTTTTTTACCCTCCTCATTTTACTGTCGAAACTCTGCCCGCGTTAGTCCTTGCTCCAGGTACTCTCCCGCTCCACTCTTCGTTTGCAGTTCCCTCTTTTTCTTCTAAGGGCCATTGGTGTCTTCCCCACCTTCTTCTTCTTCCTTGCCATCTGCTCCGAATCCATGGTTAGGACGTCCCCACGAGGTAGTCGGTCGGGGGAGCCGACCGAAGACACTCGGTCGACCCCGGAGGTGGAGGTTTCTTCACTTTCGGGGCCGAACGTCGATCGACTCCGGGAGCAGTACCGCATCCCGTAGCAGTTTCGACTGTTCGCCCCTGGCGCCGATGGTCGGGTTAACAGCCCGCCTGAGGATCAGGTGGCCTTCTATTTGGAGGACCTCCGGGCCAGCCTTCGATTCCCGGTTCCGGAGTTCGTCCGAAACATCTTTGACTATTACGGACTGTGCCCGGCACAACTTGCGCCTAACTCGGTTTGGCTGATAGTCAGTTTTGCACTTTTGTGTCGGCTTTTGCCGACCGAACTTCGGATCTCCCTTTTTCGAGTATTCTTTGTCCTCCGACCCCACCCTAAAGCCCGAGGGTGGTGGTACTTCGTCCCTCGGAAAGGGCTCTCTTTCATTACTGGTCTTCCATCGTCCATTCACGGATGGAAGAATCAGTTTTTCTTTGCGTCGTCTTCTGCTTCTTGGGGGTTTCCCGTCCGTTGGGGGAATCCCGAACCGAGCCGAATGAGAACAGTCGGGTGGAGGCTGATGATCGGGAGGACTTCCACCGGCTGAAGGACATCTCGGTGCCGAAGCAAAGCGAGCTCGTCACCGAGCAGGCCTTGTACGACGTCGGCCTTAGCCCGTCTTTAGGTCAGTTTTTTATTTTCCCGACCCCTCTTTTTTTTTTTTTCTTTTCCTTTTCGGCACTGACCTTTTATTGTCCCTTTCAGATATGCCGCCGAGGACACGACTGTCGGCAGCCGACATACGTCAGCACGCCGTGAGGAAGAGGTCGGTGCAAGGCGCCGGGCCGTCGCAGCCTCCCAAGAGGCCCCGTGCGCCTCGCCGAGCGAACCAACTGGGTCGGAGGCGGAGCCGGTAATTGCACTGTCGGCGCCGACAGTGCTCGTCGATGTCCCGTCCGAGGGACCATCGGTCGAGGGCGCCGCTTCACCCGACAGACGGGCTGCCGAGTCTGCAGATGGCGCACCGACCGCTCAGCAGGCTTCGGAAGTTCGGGAGGAGGCCCGCGAACCCGAGCGACCGACGCACGCTGCCGCCGCACCGTCGGTCGAGACCCGGTCGGGGTCAAGCCTGCCGTCAATCTCCGACGCCAGGGCCTGGGCGTCTAGCCGAGGCAAAGCTCCCATGGCGTCGGGTGACGAAGGTCGGTCGGCTGGCGGAGGATCGGCCGACTTTCCACTTCCCGAAGGCGCGTCGGGCCTGGCCAACCATGACTTGGCCAGGAAATTGTGCCAGGTGCTCCTCCTTCCCGCCGACATTGACGCAATGAAGAATCAGTGTGTGTCTGACATGCTGTCTTCATTCTATCCGATGATGATCTGGGTGAGTTTCTCTTTCCTCCGACTTTGAATGTAGTTTCTCATAAATTTGCTTTCTCATCGGTCGGTTTCACCTTGTGCAGCTGGTCTTCAATATCTCGGAGCTGGAGGCTGGATATCGGAAGTTCGGCGAGATGCGTGCGGCGTGGAGGGACAAAGTCGGAGCCCTTGAAGCCGACAAAGTCATCCTCGTCGATCAGCTGCAGCAGTCGGTCGACCGGGAGGGCCGACTTGAGGGGGAGGTCTCCCGACTTTCGGAGGAGGTTTCCCGACTCAAGGGGGCTTTGGCGTCGTCAGAGTCGGAACTCCAGTCGGCTAAGGACGACGCAAAGAAGAAGTCCCGGACCATCCGTCGGCTCCGACATGAGCGAGACGGCATCGCCAAGGAGCTGGAGGCAGACCGCGAGCAACTCCGAGTGAGTCTCGAAAATCTCGCCAAGGTCGAAGAAAGCTTGTCCGTCGCCCAGGTCGATGCGGACATCGCGAGGGCCGAGGCCGAGTCGGCGAAGGAGGCTCTAAGTCGGGCCGTTGAAGTCTTCCGGGACTCGGAGGAGTACCGAGAAGAACTTCTGGAGAGCGGCTACCTCTCGTACCGGGTCGGGTACGAGGATGCTCGGGAAGTCGTTCGAGGCTTGTACCCAGAACTGGATCTCAGCAGCATAGTTCTGCCGGAGTCGGAGGCCCCAGCTGCGGAGGAGACGGCCGAACCAGCGTCGGAAGGTCTCTCCACCAGGGCGGAAGCCGAAGAGGACGCAGAGCCGGTTGCCGAAGATCAGTCGGCCCCGACTGCAGAAGTCAGAGCTGATCCGCCGACCAACTCCCATCGTCGTCCAGTGGAGGATGTTGACTCCGACGATTAGTCGGTTTTGTCTTATGTTTTTGCTCTGACTTGTAATCGGGCTCCGACCTTCCTTTGTAAACCTTATTTTGATTCTTCAATGAAATTAAAGTTTTTGGACTTAGCTTTTTCTCTGCTTGTTTTCCTTCGTGCGTTGTAGAATGTCTTCGTAAGTTGCTAACACATATAGGTCGGTAAGAACATTCGGCAGCTCGTGCCGTCACGAACGTAGAGTAAGTCCCGACTTTGGATCGGCTTCTGATAGTCAAAGTCGTCAGTCGGGCGCGTCTGTTGAGTCGGGAGCCGACCGAATGTGGCAAAGGTTTGGTAGTCCGGTCTCCACTGACGCGTTCAGTCGAATGTCGTTCGGCGCATTCAGTCGGGGAAACGACGACAAGTCGGA
Source organism: Elaeis guineensis (assembly GCF_000442705.2). Taxonomy (NCBI): domain Eukaryota; kingdom Viridiplantae; phylum Streptophyta; class Magnoliopsida; order Arecales; family Arecaceae; genus Elaeis; species Elaeis guineensis. The sequence continues at coordinate 2,991,166 of NC_026002.2, forward strand.
TCCCAATGCCCTTATGTCGGGTACTCATGCTGCGCCTTTTGATATACGGTGGTAAGCCGAATATCGTCCGGCCGGCCGTAGCCCGGTCGGTAAGTCGCGAATGCGACTAAGGTCGCGTTGCGCGATAGACGGTGGTAAGCCGAATATCGTCCGGCCGACCGTAGCCCGATCGGTAAGTCGCGTTGCGCGATAGACGGTGGTAAGCCGAATATCCTTCGACCGGCCGTAGCCTGGTCGGGAGTCGCGACGTCGGTCGCGTAGGCATTTCGTCTCTCTTTGGTCGGGGCCCGATCGGCTTGTTAGCCGACGGTTTGGCCCGAAAGTTCGACCGTAGAAGGAGCGTAAACTTCCGTCAATATAGATGCATCGATCCTCGCAAGAGTCCGATGTGTCGTCGAAGGTCGAAGGAGTGCAACTCCCGTCCATATGGGTGCATCGGTCCTTGTAAGGGTCCGATGTATCGTCGACCGTCGAAGGAGTGTCAACTCCCGTCCGTGTAGATGAGTCGGTCCTCGCAGGAGTCCGATGGGTCACCGGCGATAAGGTCGTCGGCTTCAAGCGGATACCGAGTCCAAGTCGGTATGTCGGGGCTTGAACTTGGTGAGAGTTGATCGCTAGTCGAAGAGTTAATAAAACTCCGAGTTTTCAAACTGAATTTGTATTCCGACTATCGAATTACAAAGTTCACGGGTAATACAACTTCAAGTTGTCGGCGTTCCAAGTTCGAAAATGGGTTTCCCTTCAAGGGTCTCCAGTCGGTAGGCTCTTGGACCATAAGCGTCTGCTACCTTGTAGGGCCCTTCCCAATTTGGAGCCAACTTCCCCTGGTCAGGGGCTTCGAGACTTCTGCCTTCCTCAGGACCAAGTCACCAGGCCTGAAGAGCTTCGGTCTGACCTTGGCGTTGTAATACCGAGCGACCTTCTGTCGGTACGAAGTCATGCGAATTTGAGCCTCATCTCGTAGTTCGGGGAGGAGGTCTAGGTCGGCCCTCCGACTCTCGGAGTTGTCCGGCTCTTGATACCGCTCGACTCTTGAAGATGGCAGTCCAATCTCGAGCGGGATCATGGCCTCCGTTCCATAGGCCAAGCTGAAAGGCGACTCCCCGGTCGGAACGCGGGGTGTCGTTCGGTAAGCCCACAGAACGGAGCCCAGTTCGTCGACCCAGAGGCCTTTGGCTTCGTTTAGTCGGGTCTTGAGTCCGTGGAGCAAGGTTCGGTTGGTCACCTCGACCTCGCCGTTGGACTGTGGGTGCCCGACTGAAGTCAGTCGGTGCTTGATGTGGAACCTGGCGCAGAAGTCTCTGAAGTCCTGGTTGTTGAATTGCCGTCCATTGTCGGTGATGATCGTATGCGGCAACCCGAACCTGAAGATGATGGACTTCTGGATAAAGTCCTCCATCTTCCACTCAGTAATCTGCGCCAGGGGCTCAGCCTCTACCCATTTGGTGAAGTAGTCGATGGCGACGACTATGAACTTCCTCTGACCCGACGCTGGTGGAAAAGGACCGAGAATGTCGACCCCCCACTGGGCGAAGGGCCATGGAGCGACAATAGGAGCAATTTGGCTGGCCGGTTGATGTTGAATGTTGGCGTACTTTTGACATGGCTCGCACCTCCGGACCAACTCGACCGCGTCCTTCCTCATGGTAGGCCAGTAGTAGCCCTGTCGCAGGACTTTGTAGGCTAGGGACTTGCCCCCCAAGTGGTTCCCGCAAATTCCTTCGTGCACCTCTCGGAGAACGTAGTCGGCGTCGGTCGGTCCCAAGCACCTGAGCAAGGGAAGGAAGAACGACCTCTTGTAGAGTCGGCCATCCATGATTACATATTGAGAGGCCGACCATCGGAGTCGCTGGCCTCCGCGGGATCCTCGGGACCGATCCCGTCGGTCAGATACCGAACGATCGGGTCCATCCAACTTGGTTCGGCCGTTAGCTGCTGTACTTCTTCGACCCGATCAATGCTTGGCTGCTCGAGGTTCTCCACGAACGTCCGACCCAAGGAGTCGAAAGCCGATGTCGCCAATCTGGAGAGTGCGTCGGCACGGGCGTTCTCCGACCTGGGGATGTGGGAAATTTTAAAATACCTGAGGCGTGCCACGAGGTCCTTCACTTTCTGAAGGTATTTGACCATGGTCGGATCTTGCGCCTCGAATTCGCCCTTGACCTGTCCCACGATCAGCTGAGAGTCGGAGAATGCCCGGAGGCTGTCGACGCCCAGTTCTTTCGCCATCCTCAAGCCTGCGAGGAGTGCCTCATATTCGGTTTGGTTGTTGGAGGCCTTGAAGTCGAACCGGAGGGTGTACTCGGTGACCACCCTATCTGAATTCGTGAGCAGGAGCCCGGCCCCGCTTCCCTGAGCGTTTGAAGCTCCGTCGATGTGGAGTACCCAGGTGGAGATCGGGTCTGTTTCGGAGACCGCGTCTCGTCCCGGGTCTTCAGCTCCCGACCCTTGGTCGGTTGTCGGGCACTCGGCGATGAAGTCGGCCAAGACCTGAGCCTTCAAGGCAGGCCTTGGTCGGTACTGGATGTCGAACTCGCTGAGCTTCATCGTCCACTTTGCCAGTCGTCCAGATGTGTCCGGTCGGCGCAATATCGCCCTCAGGGGCTGGTTGGTGAGCACCACTATGGCGTGAGCCTGGAAGTATGGACGGAGTCGTTGCGCGGAGACGGTCAGGGCGAAAATCATCTTTTCCGTCTCCGAGTACCTTGCTTCGGCGCCGTGGAGCACCTTGCTGGTGTAGTAGATAGGCTGATGGGTTCAGCACTCGTTTTCTCGGACGAGCACCGAACTGATCGCCTCGGGAGATGTGGCCAAGTAGAGATACAAGGTTTCCCCGACCTGTGGCTTTACGAGCAGCGGCGGGGAAGCCAAGTACTTTTTCAGGTCTTCGAAGGCCTGTTGGCACTCATTCGACCAAGAAAAACCGTTTGCGTGGCGCAAAGTTTTGAAAAACGGGAGGCACCTTTCAGCTGATCGAGAAATGAATCGGCTGAGAGCGACGATTTTTCCGTTCAGCTGTTGGACCTCCTTCTTGGTATTCGGATGACGCATGTCAGGATTGCCTTTATTTTCTCAGGGTTGGCCTCAATCTCTCTCTGAGAAACGAGAAATCCGAGGAACTTCCCTGAGGTCACCCCAAAAGCGCACTTGGTCGGGTTGAGCTTCATTCGGTGTCGTCGAAGGGTGCGGAAGGTCTCCTCGAGATCCTGAACATGATCCGGGATCTGCGTGCTCTTCACCAGCATGTCGTCCACGTACACCTCCATGTTGCGCCCGATCTGGTCTTTGAAGACCTTATTGACAAGTCGCTGGTAGGTGGCGCCGGCGTTCTTCAGTCCGAAGGGCATCACCCGATAACAGTAGAGGCCCTTGGGAGTCACGAACGCGGTATGCTCCTCGTCTTCAGACGCCATCCGGATCTGGTTGTATCCGGCGAAGGCGTCCATGAAGCTGAGCAGTCGGAATCCGGACGTCGCGTCCACCAGCTGGTCCATCTTGGAAAGTGGGAAGCTATCTTTTGGGCAGGCTCGGTTGAGGTCGGTGTAGTCGATGCAGATCCTCCACTTCCCGTTGGCTTTTTTGACCATGACAACATTGGCGAGCCATTCGGGATACGTAGATTCTCGGATGAAGCCCGCTTCGAGTAGCTTGTCCACTTCTTCGTCGATGGCCCTCTGCCTCTCCGGAGCGAAGGACCTTTTCTTCTGCCTCACCGGTCTCATCGTCGGATCGATGTTGAGTCGGTGGGTTATTGTTTCTGGGGGGATGCCCGACATATCTGCTGCGGACCAAGCAAATATGTCGGCATTGGCCATCAGCAGCTCCGTCAGTCGTCGTCGTTCGGGGTCGGGCAGTTGAGACCCGATCCAAATCTTCCGATCCGGATTTTCTGCTATCGGGATCGACACGAGCTGCTCGGCCGGCGAACCTCGCTCTTCCTCCTCCCGTTGGTCCAGCTTGTCGATTGTCAGGGAGCCCTTCGACTCGTCGTTTTGAGCGGAGATCTGGAAGCACCGTCGGGCGAGCTTTTGATCCCCACGCATCTCCCGATTCCGTTTTTGGTCGGAAACCGAACGAGGAGATGGTACGTCGAGACGATCGCTTTGAGGGCGTTCAGTCCGGGTCGTCCGAGGATGGCGTTGTAGGCCGAAGGAACTTGGACGACCGCGAAAGTTAAGTGGACCGTGCTTTGCCGTGGTTCGGTGCCGGCCGTCACGGGCAGGGTAATGTCTCCCTCTGTTGTGACAGCGTCTCCGGCAAAGCCGATCAAGGGCATGGAGACCCTCTTAAGTCGGTCGATTGACAGTCGCATCCGGGAGAAGGTCAAGTAAAACAAAACATTCGTTGAACTTCCATTATCAACAAAAATTCGTTTTACATCATAATTTGCTATTGTTGCCGACACAACAACAGCATCGTCGTGGGGAGTTTGGATGCCCCGAACGTCGTCCTCTGTGAAGGTGATTGCGTCGTCCGGGCGTGACTTTTTCGTCGGCTCGTCTCCCGCAGTCGTCCCGGGCCCAGCCGCTTGGAGATCACGTTGATGACTCCGGCCGTCGGTGATTGGTCGCCGCTTCTTCAGTCGGCTGGGGTCGTCGATCGGCAACGGGTTGGGTCGGCGGACCCTTCCGAAATTTGCCGAGATACCCCGGCGGATGAGAGCTTCGATCTCATCCTTCAGCTGGATGCACTGCTCGGTGTTGTGGCCGTGGCCTCGGTGAAATCGGCAGTACTTCCGACGGTCGAGGCCTTTCGCCTTCAGAGGCGGAGGCCGTCGCAGGTATTCTTCCCCTCGATCTCCATTAGAATCTGTGCACGAGGGGCGGAGAGAGGAGTGTAGGAGTCATACCTGGGGCGTGCCGGCCTCGGAGTCTGTTGCCGGGGCGACTTTTGGATTCGTCGGGTTGGCGAGACCCGACTATCGGTCGGGGGCCTGCTTGGTTCGGCGGGTTCCCGACCTCTCCTCCGCTTCTCCTTCGGGCCTCTGGGCTCGGCCAAACGTCGGTCAGATGCTCCTTCATCCGCGCGCATATACTTGTATGCGCGCTCCAGTAGCTCGGCGTATGTCCGGGGGAGGGTCTTGTCCAGAGAATAGGTGAATCGGGACGCCCTCAGACCCCGCTTCATGGCTGAGATAGCCATGTCTTCGTTGAGGTCCCGGACCTCAAGCGTGGCCGTGTTGAATCGCACCACGAAGTGTCAGAGCGTCTCATTTTCCCCCTGTTTGAGGGAGAAAAGGCTGTCCGACGTTCGCGGCGGCTTCCGGCTGGTGCTGAAATGGGCCACGAACGAGTGCTCGAGCTGCCCGAAGGAGTGGATACTTCCCGATCGAAGATCGGAATACCAGGCCCTGGCAGCCTTGCGGAGTGTGGCGGAGAAGCCGATGCAAAAAAGAGCGTCGGTTGCCCCTTGGATCGTTATGAGAGCTTTATAGCTCTCAAGGTGGTCGATCGGGTTGGTGGAGCCGTCGTAAGGCTCCACGTGCGGCATCTTGAACCGATTGGGAATCGGTTCGTCGAGAACTAGTCGGGAGAGAGGTTGGGCGGTCTGGAAGTCGACGTCATTCGAAGACTTCTGGCCGTCTATTTGCAACTGCGCGAGCCGGCGATCGATTTCCTCGAACCGGCGCTCGTAGTCGTCTGCTCGTCGGTGCTAGGAGTGGAGTCTTCAGAAAATTCCGAGAGGGAGGCCGACGGCGTGCGCGGTCATTTCTCCTTCCTTGCCCGTTCCAGCAGGGAAGGAGAGGGCCGCTGGGACCGTCGGTCGTCGCGCCATGGCCGTCCCTCCTCTTCTCCGTGGGAGCACTGTTGGGGGCGCTCGTGCGGAGGCGACGGGGATCGGCGCGGTCGTCGACGGCTGCTCCTGGAGGGCATCGGACGGGCCGCCGGTTGTTGCTGGAGGCTCTTGACTGCGTCCGTCAGTACGGTCATCTGCCGTACGATGGCCGCGATCTGCGCCTCCGTGGTCACCGCAGGGCGCGGGGAGCTGGGCTCCGCCGCCGGTGGTGGCGGGGAGGCCTCTTCCAGGCAGGAAGAGCGCCTCGCCGATCCGGTGATCCTCGATCGTTGGGCTCTTGTCTTTGTTATGTCGTCCCTACCTGGCGCGCCAATCTGTTGCGGCCAATCGCCTCGTCGTCTGATCGTTGGAGAACGTGCGCCTGCAAAAACGAGAAGTCCACACTGACCGGAGGCGGCTCCGACGGGGACCCTCCGACGGTCGAGTCAGAGAGGTGACTGGGCAACAGTGAAATGAAGACAGAGAGCTCGATCGAGAGAGAGAGAGGGAGAGAGAGCGAGCCTGTATTTTTGGAGTTGAGAAGTGGGGGGAGCCGATCCCTTGCACTGTTGCCTTCCCCGATTTATATAGTGGAGCACGGTATGGCGCCGTCATTAATGGCGCAGACAAGTGAGGAATTGTCAACTCACTGTAGATTGTCAGAGTCGCCGTGAAAGTGTCATGTCGCCGTAGGGTTGTCAAATCACCAGGGTTGACAATGCCCTCGGCGGGACAATGCCCCTAGATGGCCGTGCCGCATGTTGCTGTCAGAACTGACAAGGTCTGGCGGCTGTACGGCGATCAGAGGAGTCGACCGACCGTAGGTCGGCGGTCAGCTGAGTGGCGTCGGGCCCATCCGTTGGTCGGTGAGTCTTACGTGAGTCGGCCATCAGACCTCCGGGTTCAGTCGGTCGGGAAAGGTATGTCCGACATATCCTCAGTCGGTGATGGGCCATCAATTGGCCGGTGATGGCGCCAGTCAGTCGGTCGCTCCGGCCGTCAGTCGGTCGGTCGGTCCCTTCGACCGTAAGTCGGTCGGTCGATCCCTCCGGCCGTCGGTCGGTTGGTCGGTCCCTTCGACCGTAAGTCGGTCGGTCGGTCCCTCCGGCCGTCGGTCGGTTGGTCGGTCCCTCCGACCATAAGTCGGTCGGTCGGTCCCTCCGGCCATCGGTCGGTCGGTGGGTATTCCCAACAGTAAGCAAGTTTTGATTTGCATGACTTCTTTTACTATATATGTTTTGAATCAATCACAGTAATCAACCAAGTAAATCTTTAATAATTCTTGGTTAGTTGATACAAAAATTATGATATTTGCAGTGTCTGAAGTTCAAGACAGACCGGGCTCAGGATGCCAAAAAGATGGAGAAGCTTAACAATATATTTTTCACTTTGATGGCCCGTGGTCCTGACGGTATTGTACCTTGTTCACATCGTACTAATATATGCTAACATTTATTTACTTCTGTCAAAATATGCCTTCATTAAGTTTTTGCATATTGGTTTTCTTGATAATCTTGCAGCTGGCATATCAGTATCAGGCAAGGAGCAGGTGGAGCAGCAGGCATCGAAGAAGGGGAGGGGAAGGAGGCAGTAAAACTCCATTTGCTGTCCCCTCCCCTCCGCCCTGCCCAAACTTTCAGCGGATCAGAGTATCAGGTTTGAATTATCTTGGATCGATTAACAAAAACTGGCCAATTGTACACTCAGTCCAATCAGGTTGGAATTCTACGAGTCTCTATTTTCCTTAAAATATCGTGAATATTAAAGAAATAAAAGATGAAAAAACGTTAGAAGCATTTCATCAAACAGGTGAGGGGCATACACAGCAACTATCCCTCAACAATTACCATTCCCCATCCTTGGGCACAAACCATTCATTCTCTCTTATACGTGCTTTTCACTATGGAGGGTCCGTTGGATTGGGGACATGTTGCCCAAAAAGATCGTCCTATACCACGGGTGTCGGGGTAGCATCTCATCGGACAAGAATTTGAGAAAATCTCAAAAGAATAACCTTGTTAGATTTTATGATGGAATTGAGTATGTAGGTGGCTTGCTTATAGAAGAGGTTTTTTAAAATTAATAGATTTTTCTTAATATTTAGGGTCTTTTTGAATTTTTTTTTACGTATAAGATTTATGAATTGGATCGGCATATCTAACAAAATTATAGTTTACATGCTGAATCAGGTTTATATTCATAAAATATCAAAAAATAATTGAGAGAAAATTGATCCAAATCTTATAAAAAAAATAATATTTGATTTTTTTCTTCTTATGGGATTTCGAGTGGCTCGCCAAAGCTATTCCATTATATTTTATTTTATTTGGTTTGTAGTCTGTAATTTTATTGATTATATCGATCTAATTTATAAATTTTATAGAATTTTTAATTCAATTCTGTGAAAAAATTCAAAGAAGCTCTTCTAGGATATATTTTATCATAAAGAAAAAAGATAATATAAAAATAGTAGAAAGTAATCTTCTAAATCTCATTAGAGATCCAATTTCATGTAACAAGCGTTCTTGGATGAAAGAAACAAGAAGGGTTGAGTAAAAATTAAAATATCGCTCTTAAATTCATATGTTATGGAATGGCATTTTTGTAAATAGATGGAACTTTATAATCATTGAGACACTTTTGATAAATGGGTCATGTCATTGTAGATTTTTTTTTTTTTTTTGGTAATATGTCATTGCAGATATGCTCGAAAGCTAAATTGACGCCGGAGATAGTGCTAGTGAATCTCTCTTTTGGACTGATAAGACATTGGACCGCACTTCTGAATATAACTTGACATAAAAATTAAAATTTAAGTTCTGTGGATGCTTGAGATTGATTATCACCTTACATCTTTCTAAGACTATTCCGGAGGTCTGATAGTCCTTCAGTATATCCTATCCCAAGATTTTAGCATTAATCATAAGGAACTGGCTTTTAGATTTATTCAAATATAGCTTTCAATGTAGTCAAGCTATCCTCTTACGCTTTGGTAATCTCCGATTGTATGTATCACCTTCAAAAGACCTTTTTCTAGATGTCTGAACCGTCTATGCTTTTAATTTCTAAGGATTAGAGAGTTGGTAACATGGGGTCCTTTACCTGCATCAACCTAAATCCTGGGTGCAATGATCTTAACTAAGGAGTGCAACACGCGCGCAAGCGGTATGAATGGGGATCCAGGGGTTTTTGTTACCGTGCCCGGCAAACGAGGGACATGCAGTCGCAACAGTGGTGGTGGGGTGGATCAGGGAATTGGTGGTGACAGGGGAGTACAGCTGGACATTGGAGCAAGCATCAACGATGGTGGACTTGCTGTGGCAAATTGTGGGAGGAGATGGTAGTGCAAGATTGAGGGGGAGGGGTGGCGGTAGTTGCACGGGTGGGGGTTTAGGAGAAAGGACACCACCCCACACCCCCGAAAAAAAAAAAAAAAAAGGACGAGTGATTTGAACTTAACTAATAGGCAATTTGGTCAATTTACAATTCCAGTTGGTTTAACCAAGAGGTAGGATTAAATTCTGCAGTGGGATATTAACAGATGTTTTCTCTTTGCAAGGTATATGCAATTTTCTGGCTCGATATGTAAATATAGATCAACAAGATTTTTTATATATGAAAAACTCATAATGTAGGGGCAATATGAAAATGAAATTTAAAACTTAATATACACATTGTTGTTAAATACTAAATATATGTTAAAGAATTTATGCATATATATATATATATATATAGGAACCAAAAATTCATGTATGTCCATTCGCATGTAATCCACTGAGAAATTAGTTTGTGCTGGTTTCCCAATACTAATGCTGACTAGTAAGCTAAACATGCAGCTGCAATGATCTATCTTGATTAGATGGAGCAGCCATCTATCCTACTAAGATATCTGAAGTTAAAAGGGTTGCAAGAAACTCCAAACTACTACGATTTTGGATTGCACCGCAGACTGGTTGGATGGCTCTATCCAAAATGGTGTTCCATTAGGAAGTCTTTAGTGGAAATTCATTTCTCTCCTCCAGGATTTTGCATGATCGCAATTTAAGTCCCACTTCTTTTCTATTGGGGTTAGGGCTACAAATGGGTTGGACCAAATTGGGCATGCTCGACCCCAGCGCGATCTAGTTTCATATATGGGTCTTGATATTGAATCTTGATCCAATGCAGCAAATAGATGATCTGATTGTATGAGAAATTTTTTGTGCACCGCGGGTGGTGTAGAAAATCTGATGTGGAGCACATCGCTTCATGTGATTGGTTCATGTAGTCATCGCTTTTCAACGAACATTTAATGTCTGCAGTTTTATTTATTTTTTTAAAAATTTTGTATGGCGAAAATATCTTTATTTTTTGAAAAAATTATGACATATTGTGGCATATTATGACTTTCTACATGCAGAATGTCATAATATTGTCCAAAAAATTATGACATCATATGATATATTATGACATTCTATATCAAATTATGATTTTCTGTATGTAGGATATCATAATATGGTATAGGATATTATAATATGACACAAGATATCAGAATATAGAAGAGATATTTTTGTCCAATCACTTTTTAACATGTATATAATGTCTGCAGTTTCATTTTTTCATTAGAAAATATTGAAGGATAAAAATATCTTTATTTTTAACAAAAAATCATGATATCCTATGGTATATTATGATATTCTGTATCAAAATTATGATTTTCACGAGATATCATAATATGAATATAAAATATCATAATTTTTTTAAAAAATAAAAATATTTTTTTATTTAAAATTTTTAAATAAAAAAATAAAATTATAGATATTAAATATATATTAAAAATAATAATTATATAAATTAATCATATAAATTGATAATTTTTTATACTATCCACGATGCACTAAAAATTTTCCTTGATTCTATCTGCAGTCTTCATTTGCTATATACCTCTGAATAGGATTTTTAACTGGTACAGTGCTCTTGTTTGTCAGGCCCCCAGCTTTGTCATGACTGTAGAACCACCAATCAAAGCAAATAATAATTTATGCCTACTGTGCTACATCTTTTAGCCGCTTAGGATTCTGTATTCATGTATTGTGCATACTTTGAAGATTGTAATGAAGTATAAACATTTTCAACGTGATTAGCTTCCTTTCTTGGTAGCAATTAAAAAGAGGTCTATCTGTCATCATTCCCTGCCAAAATCTATAGGCCAAATCCAACCCATCAAAAAAGTTTTATTACCCTCCCACTCTCTCCTCCGTACCCTCCCTCCCTCCCTCCCTCAGCTTCCCTCCAAGGCAACGGCTCTCCTCCCCCCACCACTAACACTTACCTCCAACGGTAACAATTGATGACACCGCCACCGGGTCCCAACAAAAGAGCCCATCATTAAACCCCCGATCACGTGACTCCCACTTCGGCTCGACTGGTCACATCCGGTTCCGAGCCGGTCAGTACCTACTGTCCGCGCCTCATCGTTAGCAGCGCCGCAACGGTCCCTATCCAGGACACGCGTAGCTCCCCCATTGGACGTACTCTCAGGACTCTCCTCTCTTTTAACCCGGGTAATACCGGGGAGCCCAGCGATGGTACCAGCTCCCAGCCAATCCATCCGTCAAACGGAACAATAAAGAACTTGTTGTTATCAGATTTGGGCCGCCAAGCGCTTAACCTCTTCCCTTCTACCCTGCCATCGCTGCACTTCTCCACATGCCCCCGCCTATGCCCTTTTTTATTTGTCCGTGCCAATAAATAGCGATTGATTGAGAAAGTTGATAGAGGTTGAGAGTTCTGTGCGCTGATTGCGCCATCGATCCCCATTCTTCCCGCCGCGTTCCTTAGCGTTTCGGCCGGCACGTAATGGCGTCTCGGCCGGCACCCTTTTTGCTGCTGATACTGCTCCTGGCGACGTCGCTCCGGCCAGCCGCCGCCGAGCACGACTACGCCGCGGCGCTCCGGAAGAGCATCCTCTTCTTCGAGGGCCAGCGCTCCGGCAAACTCCCCCCCGACCAGCGCCTCAACTGGCGCTGTGACTCCGCCCTCCACGACGGCGCCGCTGATGGGGTACGCATCGCTGCACGATCGACGGCCGAGATTTTAAGCATAACCCCTCCCTCGCATCTCCCCTTTCAAAATATTCGCTCTTCGTGGCCTTAATATTTTTCCCCTGTTGTCGCCTGGTCTCCTTTTAACGGCGTTGGCGGTGCGGTGACCGCAGGTGGACTTAACGGGCGGGTACTACGACGCGGGGGACAACGTCAAGTTCGGCTTCCCGATGGCCTTCACGGCGACGCTGATGGCCTGGAGCATAATAGACTTCGGGAAGAACATGGGCCCGCAATCGACGGAAGCCGTCAAGGCCGTCAAGTGGGCAACGGACTACCTCCTGAAGGCGACGGCCGTCCCCAACGTCGTCTACGTCCAGGTGGGCGACGCTTTCCGCGACCACTCCTGCTGGGAGCGGGCCGAGGACATGGACACCCCCCGGACCGTCTACAAGGTCGATCCTGCCCACCCCGGCTCCGACGTCGCCGGCGAGACCGCCGCCGCCCTCGCTGCCGCTTCCATCGTCTTCCGCGACTGCGATCCCGCCTACTCCCGCCGCCTCCTCGACCGCGCCGTCTCCGTACGTCCATTCAGAAACCCGTTCAACTAGGTCCCGGTTTACGTCATCATCTCTTTTTCCTACGAGCGAGTCTTAATCAGGACCGTCCATATGGTTGATAGGTGTTCGAGTTCGCGGACAAGCACAGGGGAGCGTACAGTAGTAGCCTGCACAACGCGGTGTGCCCCTTCTACTGCGACTTCAATGGATACCAGGTGAGTTCTGATTTGCCTCTGTCGCGTTCAATCTGGGCCGTTGGATCACATATTAATGGATTATGATGGTAGTGTACAGGATGAGCTGCTGTGGGGAGCGGCGTGGCTCCATAAGGCGTCTCGCAGGCGGGAGTACCGAGAGTACATCGGGAGGAACGAGGTGGTGCTGCACGCCGGGGACACCATTAACGAGTTCGGTTGGGATAACAAGCACGCCGGTATTAATGTCCTAATCTCCAAGGTAATTATTAACTACACGGTCTAACGCTCACCGTCCGGTCAGCGGATTCCCGAACCCCACTCCAGAAACCGGTTTAAAAATTTCATGCTGGCACTGCTCGTCATTGTCTCGTGTCTCGCTCTTTCAACTGTTTTCGAGCCTACAGTTGGATACTCGCTGTGTTTTTGACCGTTGCCTACGTATTAAGTTTTCTGTAAAATGGCAGGAGGAACCCTTCTGTTTCATTTAATCACGATTAAGGACAATAGATGGGGTTGTTTACGTGAATTAATAATTTCCCGGGTCCTTTTTTTTTTTTTTTTTTTTGTGCAGGAAGTTTTGATGGGGAAGGATGATTACTTGCACTCTTTTAAGCGAAACGCCGATAGCTTCGTCTGCTCCCTCCTCCCGGGAATCTCCCAGCACCCTCAGATCCAATATTCCCCAGGTTTATCCTGTTCTTTTGATATTTGCAAAACCATGCTCTATATTCATTCTCCTTTAATTTTAAGCTAACTTCCCATAAAAATAATTGAAGGTGGGCTGCTGTTCAAGACGGGAGGCAGCAACATGCAGCACGTGACCTCGCTCTCCTTCCTGCTCCTGGCTTATTCCAACTATCTCAGCCACGCCAATGGCCATGTGCCATGTGGCTCCTCGTCTGCCACGCCAACCCAGCTTAGACGAGTGGCCAAGCGGCAGGTATTATTGATTAATCAACAATTAACAACAATATAAAAACTTTAAATATATAAATATAAATATAAATGTAAATACGAATATATAAATATGCAGGTGGATTATATTCTGGGGGATAATCCGCTGGGGATGTCGTACATGGTGGGGTACGGAGGGAGGTATCCGCGGCGGATCCACCACCGCGGGAGCTCGCTGCCGTCGGTGAGGGCCCACCGGGGGAAGATCGGGTGCAAGGAGGGGACGAAGTACTACATGAGCCCGGCGCCGAACCCGAACGTGCTGGTGGGGGCGGTGGTGGGCGGCCCCACCAACATCTCCGACGCCTTCCCGGACGCCCGCCCGGTGTTCCAGCAGTCGGAGCCCACCACCTACATCAACGCCCCCCTCCTCGGCCTTCTCGCCTACTTCTCCGCCCACCCCACCATCCTCTCCGATTAACTAAGATGACGGCAACTTCCATATTTGGCTGGCTCGGTGTGTGGCAGCAGTGTACTGTCGTTACTGGGTCTGGGTGTGGCCATGTGGGTGCTTTTATTGTTATTGTTCTAGCTTTCTTTCGTTAGGGCGATTCATTTATTGAACCATAAATGGGCGATTTCATTTGTGGTCTTTTTTTTTTTGTATTTTAGAATTTGTGTACTATATAGGTTCTATGCTTTTTCTCCTGATTGGTAATGATATGAGTGTTAAATGGGTCTGAGAAAAGCATTAAAGCCGTGGACCGTCCAGCAGGAAATAAAGCTAAATTGATTCCCCCAACGACGAAAAGCCTATGGGGTCATATAGGCACATGCCACGGAAAGGTCAAGGTAGTATTGGACTGTTGAAATAGCGAGGAGATGAAACCGAGTCTCTGGGGTCATAGCCTCAGAGGCACATGCGGCAGAGAGGACAGTACAGAGATGGACTGTTGAGATGGTAAGGATGAATTTCGGTGATAGATTTGGTCGAGTAATAATGAAAGTCCACCGTATAATATCTCCGATGATACCGATCTGGATCTATTTTCATGTATAAATTTATTTGGATAATGGTAGAATTTGAGTATCTGATTAATATTTGCATTCGTATTTGTTGCTGTTAAACTTCGAAAGGATCGATGAAAGGTCGAGTTAGGGATCAATGAGAGACTGAAGGCGATTCCTTCAATCTGCGATTAAATATCCGCTGATTGGAGTTTGTTCGATAAAAAGAGTGAATAAAAAAAAAATTTATTTCAAAAAGATTTATCTGAATGTCCTCTTTTATCTTCTCTTTATATAAAAGAGAATTTATGAGCCGTTACCTCCGATTTTAAGGGCACAATAAAGATATTTTCTAGCTAAAACCATGGGTAATTAAAATGCCCATAATGGGCCATCATGGATGGTTATTACGTCCACAATATTTAAGTTATTGTTCCACGAGCGTGCAAATAAAAGAAATGACCTAGAAGGTTCTATAAGGATCGTTTAACCATGTATCATCAGTATATGTCTAAGGATAAGTTGTCCTTCATCCGAGGTTAGGAGAAAATATTTCTCGTATAATCCAAGGAGTCTGGTCGGTAAGCAGCTAAGGTCGAAGAATTTGGTTATCTTCATCATACTTGCCTCCTAATTTTGAGCTCAAAGAGATATTTTTACTTCGGATGATGGGAGTACTTGCCGATTTCTCATTTACTTCGATGTTAGCCATCGATACAAAACCAAAGTGATAGCTTTAATGACATCACCTTGGAGAATGGATGGTTCTCAATCAGCATTTAATTCACTACTTCGGACTTGGCTAGTATTTAATGCATCTCTTCGGAGGTCCCATTGCAATGATGAGATACGATAATCATGGTGGCATGCTCCTTAGGACAGAAATGGTGACTCAGAGATCATGCTTTGGCCAATCTCCTACTACCACATGCATAAGCCGATTATCCTCAGTTATTATAGTGCAGATAGGACTATATGGTACAATCAAGAGATCAGTGTGTTGAAGAGTTGTGTGATTTGATACCCTGGATGCAAGCCACATGTTATCTAGACCATGCGCAATGACCAATGTGCCGATCTTGACTGTCACTGCATAGTATAAATAGGGCATCTCTTTTCACTATTTTCTCTTTTATTTGCTCAGTCACTTTCTCTCTCTAGATTTCTCATCAAACTTCTCTCCACCCGAGCACCACCACAATCTATCACAGCCATCGCCATCGTCCTCCATCGCCATCATCTTCTACGACATTAATATTATTTTTTTTTCCAATTATGGTCCCCACTAATCTTTCTCTTCTTCTTTTCTTTGTATCATCTTGCTTTTTGCTTTTCGTTTCCTTTTCCTCTTTCTTCTCTTAGCCTTTATAATGTCGAGTCATGGTAGCAAGGCCAAGGATAGAAATCAGCCAAGTGGTTAGAAATCTCGACTGTCTGGGCCTTGAGTCATGTCTGAGGATTGACCTCGAGCCTCTATCAAAGTGGGTTTTTCATCTTAGCCTATGCCTCAGGATTTCCGACACTTGAAGAGCCTGAAATATGAGCTCATGAGGTCCCTAGGACCGGAGAATGAGATGCCTATCATCATTGAGTCCGAGTTGGAGAGTCTTCGAACTTAGTTCTTCATTCCAAGTTGGTACTGCTTTGAGGTCCTTGGTTGGAATGACAAGGTGCCTTGGCATTTATAATGAGTCTTTTTGGGCGGATCTTCGCTTCCCTCTACATCCTTTCATTTACAATATTCTTGACTACTATTAGATTGTTCCCACACATATTGCTTCTAATTCTTTTCGCATCATTTGTTCTTTTATAATAATGTATGATCTTCTTAGGATTGGCCTGAGATGTTCTCTTTTTTGTACCTTATTCATGCTGAGAGGCATCCTCAAGAAAAAGAGGTCGCCTCTTGGAGCGGCCTTCAGTTTATCAAAAGACCGCCCATTTTAGTACACAAGTGAAAAAGAGATTCTTTTTTATTTCCACCAACCCCTCTTAAGGCTTCAGCTACATTTGGTGCGAGCCATGATTAGCTCCAAATAAGAATCCTCGCATCAACCTTGAAGATGAGAAAGACCACCGCTCTCTATTCGACGTCAAGCAGATGTTATATGATGCCGGTCTGAGCTTGGCGATCCTTGATGTATGAGTTAGTTTCTTTGATTTTTTCTTATTTTTTTTAACTAACTCTTTTCTTTCTCGATGCAACTATGAGGCCCACTACCGACTCCATCCATAATGCTTTTCGAAAGAGATTGGGGTGGTCCCAAGGAGAGTTTTCTTGCAGGACTCGAACTCCAAAGGTTGAGGACTGACCTGCCAAGGGCCATCCTAGAGCCGAGAGCCACCGCTCTTCCTTCTACTACTCCCGGAGCTTTAAGCTTGGAGGCCATGGAGATCGACGACGAGTTGGATGCTGTTGAGGTGGTTCCTCTTCTTTTAATGGGATGGAGATTAGTTGCTCCACTTGTTCGCCTCATTTCTCTTCATTTCAAAGATTAAGTCCTTCAATGGGAAGGGATTCCAGCAGCTTCTTCCCTTTGATTGTCGCCATAAAATATTGACGGGTGATCTGTTGATCTCCTCAGATTCGCTAATCGACCCTGTTGGAAATTGCATGAGGAGATGATATCTTTGATTTTATAGCTAAAAAATTTAATTCTATTTTCAAATTTGAATTCGTTTAGCTATTGATAAAATTTGAGCATATAAATAATATTGTGTCCATCTGCACATTTGTCAAGAAAAAGATATATGAATATAGATAGACAACAATCAAATATGTATCCAAATATCCAATCATATTTATAATTTTATTTAATTTTATATAGTACTTATAATTTCTAAGAGAAATATATAGTCAAATTAATATGCTATGACTTGATTTGCCATCCGCTTAATAATATCTTTGATTTTATAATCACAAAATTTAATTATATGATTTATATTAATATTTATATCCATACTTTCAACTTCTAATTTATATCCGTCTCTATTTAAAATAAATATAGATATGATTACATCCAATTGTATCCATATTTATATTTGTCAAAAAAAAAAAAAGTACAAATATGATATGCTGCTATCTAATCCATCTTTCAGCTTTAGTTAAAGGTAAAAATGTTTGCTGCACAAATTTTGTATGCGAGAAATAGTTATTTTAGCATAAGATTTTTGATATTTTAATAATGGAACCTTTTGGACATGATTCACTTCATGAATACCTCTAAATGAATAATTTCAAGCATGAGTAATCCAAGGTTTTTAGAGGCCTAGATATCAGTTTATCTCAATGGGTGACTGAGACTAATATAAACCAACTTCTTGGTTTGGAAACAACCAAGTTTTCTAATATCTCAGATGATTTTTCAAGTTCAAGAAAATGAAATATCAACTGATGTAGTAAATCCATGATTAGCAATAACATTTAGGCATTAATTTTAAAATATATCAGTTAACAATTTATTTAGAGGAAGTAGCAAGGTGATTGAAGAATGTCGATCCACATGCATACATCATATTCATCAATATCTTGAGTTCTATTGCTTTGTATCAAAAAAGGCTTAACATGGAATAATTACCCCTAAATAAACAATTGAAAGTTTCAAGAGATTTTAAGTTCTCACTAGATCCCTTAAACAAGCTGCTTATAAACAACCAGAATCTAGCTAAAAATTAAATGAGTTGGCTCAAGTTTGACTTACGAAACAATTCGAGCTTCAGCCCTTAAGCCAGGTCTATATTCCTCATCCAAACTTAGCTCATTTGCAAACCATAACATGGACATGTACTTTCATTGGGAAAAGGTATTGTTAATTAGTGATGGAGAGGAATTAACGTTCGTGCTTATATTTTGCTAGATTTGGATGCTTGGATGCATATATACTGAAAGTTTTTGGCACAACTTGTAACAGGGGCTTTCCTCAGCTCCACATTTGATGAAGTGGTCTTCATTAGAACCAAAAAGAGACTACCATAGATGCATTTGTTTTGAACCAATTTAAAGCCCCCTTAAAAGCTATTATTGTTTGTTTACAAGGTAGTTCTTTTTTCTTCATGTGTAAAGCTGAAGGGATACCTAGTTTTTAATAATTAATGGGAAAGATGGTTAAAATTACATCCACAAACATATGATTAGAAATTACATCAAACAATGGTATTCACAATTCTACAAGCAGGTTTTATAGCTAGTATAAGATATATCTAAAGATTATTCAGGATTCATGTATAATAGGAAGATGATTTATGAATGGAGGCTAAATCAGCCTCTTCCAAAAATTTATGAATTAGTAAAAGTGTCATTCTCAAATCTAACCTAAGCCAGGCCGGACTTGATCCAAGCCTAAGTCGGCTCGGGCTCACATAACTTGATTTAGATATTGCAGCTCCATTTCTTTTGGTTTTTCCTTCAGACTCAAATTTTACATGTACTATAATTATTTTGAATTATTTGTAATGTAAATGCTATCCCATTTCTCATATATTGCTAATTTCAGTTGCTTGTCTCCCTTCTGGAATCCCATTTCAGGCACTCGTCATGGGCCGAACCCATTTTTGGTTTCACCCCTTATTTTCTCTGGCACCAAGGCATCAGCCAATGTAATAAGAGCGGCCCTGTGTCCATGCAGTGCTAGTAGAGAGGAGTGCACATAGATGTGGGCGATTTAGGAGTCTTAGAAGTGGGAAGCTTGGGAGCTCCCCTGCTACCTCGTCCGGTTCCTTGCCATTGTGGTCTTGGATGTACGCCCCAACACTAAACGTGACTCAGCTTCGAGACATGAACCCTCCAATGGAAGTTTCTTATTTTGTCCTCTTGTTTTTGATACCATGATAGAATCTAGATATATAACAATCTAGAATCTCATCCAAAATGATTAGCTTTAATATATTATTTAGATTTTTTGATCTTGTATAGTATTCAAAATCTATCTGGTGTATAGCTGAGTAAGACGAAATATAAGCCCACATGGTCCTTACACACTCCCCAAAAACTAGTGTTAGAACAGAGTCAGCCTATGAGGTCTGTATGCTTCCTAGGGTTGTACCATATCAAATGAGCGGTTGTATCACACGTCAATCCCGGTGATGGGCTTGGAAGTGAAAAGAAAGTATAGGTTTAATAAGATGGAGGGATGCTCTATTTGACAAAGAGATCTAAAACCTAAATTTTGTATTTTGAGAAAGTTGTACTCCATTCTGAATTTAAGGCCTTCGTCTATCCATGTTTTAGGGATTGAATTCATGTATAGAAAGGTTGTTTTTGGAAATTTAGAATGCTCCAAGCTGCATAGAGTTTCAAGAACGACATTGCAGTGTCAACATATTATACGGATTTTGGCAAGAGTCTTGGTGGTAGATTTATATAACTACATTGATCTGAATGTATCATTGAAGGCTTCAAGAAAACAGTTTGAAAGTTTTGAGATCTCAGCAAAGGATTGTGATGTTTTTTGAGCAGAAGGATTGTGTTGCTTGCAAGTGCAGTTGTGCCGAAAGGGATTGGGAGAAGCCATTTTTGCACTTCTTTACACTTCACTCCCCAATCTTCATGCATCCTTAGAGTATTTGAATGAACCTATTATCATAGTAATGAGCTCGAATTACCAAAATCATTGACACATTTTAATATGTCATATTAAAAGGGAATTTTGCATGAAAAATCTATTTTATTTTTATTTTTATTTTCACAAAAATGAATCAATCTTTTCTCCTCTTGTTTTGCAGTCTGTGTTTGTTACTGGATGACTGCTATAGCAGCACACTTACCAACCTGGAAACTGTTAGTTTGCACCAATTAGATGCTTTTATTTATTTATGAATCGGAGAACAGCGATCCAATTCTAGATGGATGTAGGTAAAGATGGCATTCTTTATTTCCACAGCGTAACAATTAAGCATGATAAATTTATCAATAAAATAGGATGAAGGTTAAGTGAACATCACAAATAGGATAAACAAAAGACCTCGCACCTTTTTTTTTTTTTTTGTTAGATCTTCATTCTCACATCTCCTGCTTTATGAGCAGCCTAGTATCATAGTTTTCACCTAAACTTGATTGATGTTGTTCAGCCTCTTCCAATCTCCTCTTATAAAGCTGTTGGAACCACGACCTCACACCACACAACTGAAAAGAAACTCTTGATCTCTAGTAAATCAACTCTATTTTCGGAGGAGGGAACATTAATTTTTATAAAATTTAGGGTTTGTTTGGATTCTTACAAGACTGGCCTAAAAATTCTATAAAATTCATGGATTAGATCGTCGATTTAAACATGCCCCTGTATCAACCAAATACCACTCAGCCCAAATTTTTTGAGGTCTTTTATTCTTTCTCCAGTCCAAAGACTAGGATCTGGACTGTGTTTAGATAGATTCTTTAAAAATGCAAACTCGATGAACCAACAAACTAAATTTCTATAGGATTGTCAGTCCAGTCCTACATGAATATCCAACCAGACCCTTAAAGATCTTTTACTACAATAGAACAAATGTATCGAGAATTTATCCAAACTTTAAGAATACTATAAACGGAACTGATTCAAATTGATCAACATATCGCACTGCCGTGGCTAGGGCCTTCCAACAGTAGAATGCAGACTGTCCAAAGCTTCTAACGGCTATTACCACAATTCGATACATCAGGCAAGCTTAGGTTGAGAGGTTGGTTAATCCAATCCAACATAAAAGCAATCCATAAATCCTATTCTAGAAAATTTAACCTGACTCAATCTAAGAGCAAATACATCCTTTTTGAAAGGCCATTAGTTCAAACCTGACCTATATCTCTATAATTAAACTCATATTGCCTTACTTTGCTTAAATTTTACTTAACCAACCTAATCTAATTCGATCAAGTCCAAATTGTATTTGACTTGAAAAGTGTGTAATTGCTTATATTTGACTTGGGAGATTTAGGTTCCCTTTCCTCCCACCCCACCTCCATGAGCTGTTCCTTACGCACACCCACATAAAATTAAGAAAAAGAAAAAGATAAAAAGGAGATCACGAGAGCAACTCACATCCACACAAAAATATAATAATAATAATAATAATAATAATAATAATAATAATAATAAAATCTAGAATCTACCGACGCAGCAGCACCCTTCCCTTCCTTTTGAGTTCTTTCTCTTAAAAAAAAAAAAAAAAAAAAAAAAGGGGAAAACGAATAAAAAGTATGGAATAAAATCCAGGAATTAGCTTTATATACATTGGGGGAGGAGGAGAAAGAGGATTTAAAATTACAAGTCTACCCCTCACCCCCGCCGCAGATCCCGGTTAGCAGCACCGGCAGCCTCCCCAGATACCCCAACCCCTCCGCCGCCCTGTGCTGCTGCGGCCGCCGCCGCCCCTCCGCCGGCGGCAGCACCCTCTCGTCCTCGAACAGTGGCCCGCCGCCCAGCGCCTCGTGCTCCGTCACTCCCCCTCCGCCGCCGTAGAGGAAGCGGCCGTCCGCCACCTCGCCGTCCACGTCCAGCCGCCGCTCCACCTGGAGGAAGTCCCCCAGCGAGGTGGTCCCCACCATGTCGTCCCGGCACAGCCGCCACCACCTCCGTCCCCCGCGGTGCCGCCGCCGCCGCCTTTCCGGCAACCCACTATGCTTGGGCCTCGTCCCTGCCCCCTCTCCTCCGCCGCCGCCGCCGACGCCGTGATCCCGCCGCGAAAGAACCCTCCCCGGCTGGACGGCGATCTCCGGGAAGGAGACGCCCATCAGCGTCCCCAGAGTCGTGCTTCGGTCGTGGAAGAACGAACCGGTCGACTTAAAAATAAATAAATAAATAAATAAAGACAGAGTGAGGGCATTCTGGGAATTTTAAGTCGCTCGCAGTTCCCGTATTATTCTTACCTCGGTATCCAGATCGGAGGAAGAGGGGGAGGAGTTGGTCGGGGACGAAGGGATGAAGGCGGTGTCCCTATCCATGGCGTCGGAATAAGTTCAGTCTTGGACCAACATAATAAGTTCATTCTTGAAGCAACATAGAGAGAGAGAGAGAGAGAGAGAGTGGGTGTGTGAAGGGGTTTTGGAGAAGATTGAATGATGACGGGAACCTGGGAATTTAAGGGTGTGTAGGAGGATGAACGGCGTCGGAAAAAGTTTATTCTTGGAACAATATGGAGAGAGAGAGGGGGGGTGGGGGAAGGGGGGCGAATAGAGAGAGAGAATGAAGGGGCTTTGGGATGATGATGATGGGAACCTGGAAATTGAAGTCAAGTTGGGAGGATGAACGGGTGTGAAATAACAGATTTATACCCTTTGATTTACTCATGGGAACGTTTTGTTGAGTGAGAAGCCACTGGATAATAGTTTTTTTTTTTTTTTGCTAAAGTAAATTAATTACCAAGCTCTACATTAACCAGACTATAACTTCTGGACCTTGTTTTGATGTAACACTTCTGGTTCTTATGAACTACGACTTTCACATCCATTCCCAGTTTCTAAATTTCTTTAGTTTCCGATCGCTAGCGACTATACACACTTATCCTCCAATACATGCACAATTACAAATAACTATATATATATATATATATATATATATATATATATATATATATATATATATATATTATATTTTGGTGATAGTATACATGTGGATATAAATATATGCAAGGACAATATAACTAGAGGATGAAAATGGATAAAATATCATCTATTATGGGAGAGATCCATCGTTCGAAATCAATCATTTACAGATATAAGCCTAAGATAATATGGTGAGATCACATCAGCTATGAACTCAGACACCATCCATACGGCTAAGCTGCACATGTAAAACCTACATCTCACACTCATGACTAATAACCTCAATGCGAAGAAAGTGAGAGAGATTCCTTCTACGACGAAGGTTAGAATGTAGTTTATCGGCCTACAGAGTTAGGTCTAACAAACACAGATTCCGACTAGTAGTTTATGGACTCAATTTTCAAATAAAAAAAAGTAGGAAGAGGACTCAAGGATAAACAAGCTTACTCCATCCTCACAATCTTGTCTATCCACTGTTTCTAAAACTTCGGCTAACTTAAACATCAAAGGGTCTTCTACCGGAACACCCCAGCGAGTGTGGACTTTCTTTCTAGGTATCCTCCAGCATCGCTGATCGGTGTCCAACTTCAGCTACATCAGCACTCCACCAAAGTCTTGCGGTAACATTATCTATTTGGTTTCGTTTTCATATCTGAATCTAATTGAACATGAATAGAATTTAGAGTATCTGACTAATATCTATATCTGTATCTACATCGATATCCATAAAAAAAAAAAAAAAATATGGATAGACAACTACTTGATCTGTATCCAATTATCTAATTCTAATTATAACTATGTTTAATTTTATATAGCATTTATAAATTTTTAAAAAAATATATAATTTATTAATGTACTATTAACTTGATTTGCCATCCACTAAGTAATATCTTTTATTCTGTGTTTATAAAGTTTAATTTTTTTGACTTATATCTATACTTATATCCATATCTCAGTATCCAATTTGTATTCATATCATTTAAAATAATTATAGATATAAATTTTTATATTTATTAATATATATATTTATATCTATATTTATCAAATAAAATAAATATAGATATGCATATACTGATATCCAATTTGTATCCGATCCAATTTCAGCCTAATATAATTGTATATTGAGAAAATATATTTGTGCTTAAGAACTAGTTTAGTTGTATATAATATAGGTATGAGTATGTGAAAATTCTGTATAAATATGTGCAAGATTAAAAATTAAACATATTGGTCAAAGGACTGTATGTTTAAGTACAATCAAAGAAAAGATTTGTATAGGTAAATGATTGGCAATGGATACCATGGTAAGCTTGAGGACAATATTGCCAGCGAGCACCCATTATGACACTAGTTTGCCATCTAGATGGACACCACATGGTAGCTGTTAGATTAGCCAATTTGACAACAAACTAATGATTATTAGAAGGGACACCATATGCTCTTTGTAGGAGACAACCCCTAATTTAAAAAGAGAAAATGAACATTGCAAAGGTCGCAAAGTTCATGTGAGTATGACTTTTGAGCAATTGGTTCATGTTCTTACTTAAGGAACTTATTACGTTACGTCTCAAACTATAATTAAAATAACAAGAAAGAAAGAAAGAAAAAAAAAGAGCATGTTTAAAGCCCACCTTTATGTGGAAGTGCCTTGTCTAACTATGAATGAGCAATGCTTTTTAATCTAAATGATTCCATAAAGCTTGATTCGAAATCTCCCTTTCTTACTCATGATCAAAAACCCTCCCTAAGCAGATGACAACCTCCTATTTTATCCTTTTCTCTAATCATTATCTGATCATTCACAAGAGCCTTACATTCATTTAGATGCCCTAAACTTAGAAGAAAAGGAATAATAAAAATAATTTTGACTTTATACCTTAATGAGGTGCAAAACAATGAGTCTTTAGTTACAACTAATTTGCTGCAACTATCCCCCTTTCTAGGTTTATATACTTCACTGAAGAAACTAAACTAAGGGAGGCTTATTTACTTCAACATACATAACACAGGAGTGACAGTAATGTTTATATCCCTAAATATAATAATAGTTATTATTTGCTAGTTAACCATTTATTGGATTTGTTCGAGAATAAGATAAGAATATTAGACCATAAATTAAATATCAAATTTTTGATTGATAATTTAATAATTTTAAAATCAAGGAGTGCTATTTAAAATGCATCAATCAATAATTTTTATATTATAGAATGCATTGCACATTCCAAATATTGAGCACAAGCTATGTCAAATAACTCAAGAAAATGTGCCTAAGGAATTTGCACAAGTCCTCCACCTATTGGGCCCACCCATGCTTGACAATGGACCTTTATGGCCGAAACAAATTGGTATGGGACTCTATTTTAGATCTATGCTAGAAGAGCTGAAATGAGAAATTCTGTGCACCACAAGTGATATAGAAAATCGGCATAGAATATATCATCTTATCTGATTGATCTACGTGATCACCATTTTCAATGCGTATTTAATGTTTACTGTTTTATTTTTTTTTAATTTTAAATGATAAAAATATTCTTGTTCTTTGAAAAAATTTATGACATCTTATATCTATATTATGACTTTCTATACGATATTAGAATATTCTGTGCATGCAAGAAGTCATAATTTGATGCAAGATGTCATAATATGCCACAGGATATCACAGGATATCATAATTTTTTTTCAAAAAGTAGGAACATTATCATCATTTAAAATTTTTAAATAAAAAAATGAACCTGCAGACATTAACTATGTATTAGAAAGTGGTTGGGATAAAAATAACCCTCCCATATTGGGCCATATTATGATATCTTGCATATAGGAAGTTATAATTTGACATAGGATGTCATAATATACCATAGGATGTTATAATTTTCTGCGCCATATTTTGACATCCTGAAACTATAATATGACACAGGAAGTTATAATATGTCATAGGATGTCATAATTTTTTCAAAAGAGGAGGGACACTTTTGTCATTCAGAATTTTAAATGAAAAAGTGGAACTACAAGTATTAAATACGCGTTGGAAAGCAGTGGCCACATGGACTAATCAGATAAGACGGTGCACTCCATATCGAATTTTCTATACCGCCCGCAATGCACAAAGAACTTCCCGAGTTGAAACTAGTGTTGTTGGTGCAGAATTCCGCCGCCGCCGGAGAAGCTGGAGTCGAGGGGATCGCATCCGCCGTCGGGACTTGCAAGGAAGTCTAAACCGGAGTTGGGGGTGCTCCGGTAAGACCCTTCGACGCTCAAGTCAGTACTCTGCCTCAACAGAAATAGAGCACTCAAATGAATTTTAGAGTTTCGAGATAGAGTTTTGAGCTTAGAGATGAACGTATCTGGAGATCCCTTTTTATAGACGGAGAGCGTAACTGATTGACAGCGACGTCTGTAACTGTCTGGTAGTGGGCTGTTCGGGACCACGCGGAGTTTGTTAAGAAGAGTAGTGGTGTCAGTGGGCCGTTCAGAGCCACGTGGAGTTTGTTATGGAGAGTGGAGTGGTGTCCGTTGTCGTGACTTGTCAGAGAATGGTGGGACCACGTGGAATCTGTTACCGAGAGTAGAGTGGGATAGTGGCCATTGTCGTGACTTGCCAGAGAGTTCGAGCCTGACGGCTGAAGCTCGGCTGGGACGTCCGATGGAGTGGTATGGCTCTCTGTCTCTGCAATCTAAGAGAAGCTCAGATGTTTTCGAGATTGCTGACGAGTCCATCGTTGTCGGGTGCCTTAGGCGCTGATGCTGCAGGTGGAAGTCATTTGCTGTAGAGCTCGGACGAGGACTTTCTGTTGAAGAAGTCCGGTAAGAGTTCGATTACTAGAGGAGTCCGTCTGAAATTTGCCTGATGTAGAAGCTCGTCTGAGGACTGTCCACCGGAGAGATCCGATTTCATGAGAAATCCGACAGAGGGTCGATCGACAGTGGAGTTCGGATGGCACTGTGGAGGTTCGTCCGCTGGAGGAGTCTCGAGGATATTGGGAAGGTCGAATGTTGGAGGAGTCTGGGATTCAATTCTGTTGTAGAAGTTCGGACGGAGTCTAACTCTTGTAGGAGTCTGAAAGGAGGCCGCTTATTGTAGAAGCTCAACGAAGACCGGTTGCCGTGGAAGCTCGGATGGAGATTTCTTATTGTAAAGTTCAGAGTGGAGATCCGGCTGGTGGAGCCGTCTGTTGTAGAAATTCGTCTGGAATCCATCCGCTGTAGAAGTTCGGCTGGGATCCAGCTCTCGTAGGAGCTCGGATGAAATCCGGAAGGCGATCGACCGTCGTAGAAACTTGGATGGAGTCTGGTTACGGTAGAAGTCCTGCTGTTGGAGAAGCTCAGACATTGACGAAGTTCGGAAGAAGTTCGGAGTAAAGTTGTTCGTGGCTGGAAGAAGTTTGGAAGAGATTCGGAGAATAGTCGATCACTATAGAAAATCGACTGATAGTGAAGCTCAGAAAGCATTTAGAGCAGCCTGATAGATGGATGGAGGAGCTCATTATCGGAGAATTCCGGATGGTATTATGGAAGCTCGGACATCGGGGGAGTTCAGAAAGACATCGCACAAGGTCGGAAGCTGGAAGAGCCCATGGAGGGTCGGTCTTTTACGAACTTCGGCTAGGGATATTTTATATCCAACACCAGTCTCCCCACTTTCGAGTCGGGTTCCGAATGAAAGAAGTACAGAGAAACTTTCACAGCTGAAGTTGCTCCTTCGATTTTCGTACTCGATTGTTTCAGATATTTTAGCGTTTGGCACGCTGGTGCTGGAGTCTTTTCAAATCGAGGCGATCCGAAAAGATTTTTTTAAAATTTTTGCTGGAGCGTTGCTCTAGGTAGGGTGCAATAATGATTGCAATGGTCCGGACAGTGGAGGAGTTCAAAACTTCCTCCGAGATGAAGGATCTGAAGGTCCAATTCGGCCAAGCCGCCTGCATCAAGGGCTTCGAGCTCGGCCAGGAGAAGGTGGTCAGGAAGTTTCCCGAACTGGACTTTGGCTTCCTGGATAAGGCGTCCGATGATGAAGCTGGACCTTCTGAAGTCGCTGCCGGTCTTCCTCCAATCAGAACTTCTTCGACTGCCGTGGCTGCGGCGACCGACCTTGTGGGGGCACCGAGCTCCTCCACTTCTGCCCCAGAGGTCCGAAACCTCTAATTTTGTATTTTTTTCCTTTTGTTGCGACTTTTCCTTATTCTCTTATACTTAAAAACTATTTAATCAATAAAATCATATTCTTCTTTACAGAGAGCTCCTTTTCTTATTCTGCATTCTTTTTCTTCTCTTTTATTTTTTTGCACTGATTCGTGTTGTAATGCTCTTGTCTCCCAACAACAGTGCCCTGCCGAAGCTCTTCCCCTGCCACAGGATCCTTTTGAAGTTGATGATCCAGGATCTGAGAAGGAAAGTTCGTTATTTAACGAAGAAATCAAAGAAGTTGGATGACAAACTTCACCGGCTGAGGAAGAGCCATTCGGAAGCCATTGTGGAGGCTACTCGCTTTCGAGACCTCCACAAAAAGGACTTCATGGATTATACTTGGAGGAAGACTACTTCGTGAAGGAGCTTGAGGAACTCCGAAAATGCATCAGCGACCGATCTTGGACTTAGGCTTCCAAGATCAGCTCCCTTGAGGGGGACCATGGAAGAACTGTCCATGGCCCTTGGGCAGAAGAAGGTCGAACTGCAGCGGCTGAAGATTCAGCTGGCTATGAGCAGCAGGCGGTCAAAGATGCCGAGCGGAGTCCAAGTTCTGAGGAAGAGGCTTCGGGAGTCGGAGGCGAGAGTCGGCGGTTCCACCAAATGTATCGGGAGATGCTGTTAAGAAAGAAAGAACTAAAAGAAAAAGTTGAAAACTTAAAGCAATCCCTGATAATGGCTGGAACCGAGAATTCAAAGTTGGAAAAGTCTAGCTTCCCTAAAGCCTCTTTTACCTTTCGTTCTTCCATGTATTCTTTTTTTTTTCTTGTCATTTTTTTTGTTGCCTTCAAAGGCTTTATAATGCGCACTTTACTAATGAGATGAAAAAAAATTTTTCATTACCTTGTCTGTTCTTATTTCGAGTTGTTGTTTACCGAGCTTCTTTTGTCTTTTGCCTTATTCGATGTCGACGTTGCTTGAAAGTTCTGGTCATCGTCGTGTTGATTTGTCCTTTTTGTTCATAACCGAAGATCTTTTTGAGGCCATTCGAGTTTGATGCTTCCTCCCGATGCTCGAGCTTGGGGGCTCGAACTTCTCGTTACCTTGAGGAAGTCTTTTTCTCCGACCAGTATTGGGTTCCCCCTTAGAGATTGAGGGTTTTTGACAAGAGTCTCCTTCCTCGTTGAGACGAGGTCCCTTGCGTCATTAGTGTAGTTCGTTTTTTCCTTATCTCTGGTGGCTCGTCGCTTTCTTTTTTTCTCTTCCCTTTTTTTTTATGTTTGGACGAGGGTTTTCCTTCTGCTCCTAACAGGATTGTAGGGGTGTAGAAGAGTCATTGAGGGGGTTCTTCCCCTCATCCGATTTAAACGACCATATCTTCGTTTGTGTCAGGACGAGGTCCTCCTCCTATTCTGACACAGTCAATTTCAGCTCATGTTAGGACAAAATTTTTCTACTGTTCTTAACAGGACTGTGGGGGCGCATAAGGCCGTTGCAAGGGCCTCTCCCCCCATCCAGTCTCTAAATAATCGGACCTTCGACTTTACTCATGTTAGGAGAGGTTCTCCTCCTGTTCCTAACATGGCTGTGGGGGCACAAAAGGGCCGTTGCAAGGACCTCTCCCCCCATCCGTCTTTAAATAACTGAGCCTTCGATTTTGCTCATGTTAGGATGAGGTTCTCCTCCTATTCCTGACATGGCTGTGGGGGCGCATAAGGACCGTTGTAAGGGCCTCTCCCCCATCCGATCTTTAAATAATTGGCCTTCGATTTTACTCATTTAGGATGAGGTTTTTCTCCTGTTCCTAATATGGCTGTGGGGGGCATAAGCACCGTTGCAAGGGCCTCTCCCCCCATCCGGTCTTTAAATAATCGGGCCTTCGACTTTGCTCATATTAGGATGAGGTTCTCCTCATGTTCCTAACATGGCTGCGGGGGTGCATAAGGGCCGTTGCGAGGGCCTCTCCCCCGATCCGATCTTTAAATAATCAGGCCTTCGTTTGTGTCGGGATGAGGTCCTCCTCTTGTTCCTCACACGCTTAATTTCGATTGTCTGAAGGAGCTACTTCCTGTTGTTATAAGCTCATGCAAAAAAAAAAGATTTGCAAATATGAAACTTTTATTTAAGGCAAAGTTATTGATAATACACTCGTAGATTTTTCGAGTCCCATAGTCGCGGAAGGTCTGCTCCCCATTGGGGTCCTCCAGAGATGGTGTTGATGATCCCGATTGGAGGCCGATCTTCAGGCTGTTCTTTCCTCCTTGGCAGCTCTGGCTGTGGTAGGCCCTCGGTCGATCTTTCCTACCCTCAGGCCGGTGTTGGATGAATCTGTCGAGCCGACCTCATCTGATGAGTTCTTCGATCTCGTCTCGGAGCTGAATGCACTCCTCCGTGTCGTGGCCGTGGTCACGATGATAGAGGCAGAACTAGTTAGGGTTGCGCTTCCTGGGGTGTGTGCGCATCCCTTCCGGCCTTGGCAACTGCTCCCTGACCTCCATCAGCACTTGAGCTTTTGGAGCATTGAGAGGGCGTAGCTGTGGAACCTTCTTGGGGAGAGCTCTGCCGAACTCTGCGGTCCGGGCTTCTCTGCCTACGAGCCTGGGGAGGAGTTCGGACATGTTTGTGTCCGGAGGGAGTTCGAGAATGACCGAGCTTCATTGGGCTCTTTTTCAACTGCGGGCTTGCTGGAGTCACCTGCCTGCCGCTCCTTCGCGGCCTCCTCGTCCTTCAGCTTGAAGTCTTCCTCTGCTCGGGCATATCCTTCGGCCCGAGCCAGCAGATCAGTGAAGTCCCTGGGATATTTCTTTTCCAGGGGAACAGAAGATCGTTCTTTTGAAGACCGCTCTTCAGGGCGGCATTGCAACTGACTGGTCCAAGTTCCGGACCTCCAATGCAGCGGCGTTAAAATGGTTAACGTAAGTTCGGATGGATTCTCCTTCCTTCTGCTTGATATTAATGAGGGACTCCGAATCTCTCCGGGGACACCGGCTGCTGACAAAATGAGCAACAAACTGGTTGCTCATCTGATCAAAGGAAAGATAGTACCCAGCTTCAGTGTCGAGTACCAATTTCTTGCTGCTCCCTTCAAGGTAGACGAAAAAGCTCGGCACAGGATGGCGTCTGGCGCACCATGGAGCAGCATCATTGTCCGAAAGCCTCCAGGTGGTCAATCGGATCCGAGATCCCGTCGTAGCTCTCGAATTGGGGAGCTTGAAGTTTGGCGGGAATGATTCCTGCATAATCATTTGAGAGAAAGGAGGGTCAGTATAGATGTCCTTACCGTAAGTAGTGGGAGCATGACGGAGCTCTTCGATCCACCGGTTCATCTCTTGGAATCTTTGATCCAAGAGGTCCTTTCGATTGCGAGTCTCGAGGGTCTTCTGGTAGAATGGAGGTAGGGACCCTCCGGGGGTGGAATCATGATCGGATGGAGGCTCTCCACCTTCTGCTTCTCCTTTCCGAAAAAGACAGGGCGACTGGCCCAAGTGGCCTATCTGGTCGTCAGATTCTGAAATTCCAATGATGCTCTTTCTAGCCGCACAGATGCTTGCGGCTGTTGCGGCTGATGCTGCATGGCCTGTACTGCTTCGGTGAGGCTCCTGACCTGCTAAACCAGCAAGTCGAATTGCTCCATACCGACTGCCGTTGTCGGAGGAGGAGGAGTCTGAAAAACTGGAGACGAGGCCGGAGCTTGCGGGTCTCGCTGAGATCTGGCCGTGGAGGCCGTGGATCGCCTGGTGGATGCCTTTCAGGGAGGCATCAGGTGGAGATCTGGCAGGAGAAGAAGGAGAAACTGTCGAAGAAGATGACTAAAGACAATCCCGTTGAGTACTCCTTTAAGAACAAGGGTACTGCGAAGACACAGGTCCCTCCTTCTGGCGCCAATTCTGTTGGTGCAGAATTCCACCACCGTCGGAGAAGCTGGAGTCGAAGGGATCGCGTCCACCGCTGGGACCTGCAAGGGAAGTCTAAACCGAAATTGGGGATGCTCCGACAAGACCCTCCGACGCTCAAGTCAGTACTCTGCCTCAACAGAAATGAAGCACTCAAATGGGATTTTAGCAGAGTTTCGAGATAGAGTTTTGAGCTTAGAGATAAACGTATCTGGGGGTCCCTTTTATAGATGAAGAGCATAACTGATTGACACGACATCTGTAACTACCTGGTAGTGGGCCGTTCGGGGCCACGCGGAGTTTGTTACGGAGAGTAGTGGCGTCAGTGAGCCGTTTAGAGCTACGTGGAGTTTGTTATGGAGAGTGGAGTAGTGTCCGTTGTCGCGACTTGCCAAAGAGTGGTGGGGCCACGTGGAATCTGTTATCGAGAGTGGAGGGGTAGTGGCCATTGTCGTGACTTGCCAGAGAGTTCGAGCCTGACGGCTGAAGCTCGATTGGGACGTCTGATGGAGCGGAATGGCTCTCTGTCTCTGTAATCTAAGAGAAGCTCGGATGTTTCCGAGGTTGCTGACGAGTCTACCGTTGTCGGGTGCCTTGGGTGCTGATGCTGCAGGCGGAAGTCATCTGCTGTAGAAGCTCGGATGGAGACTTCTATTGGAGAAGTCCGGTAAGAGTCCGATTGCTAGAGGAGTCTATCTAGAATTTACCTGATGTAGAAGCTCGTTTGAGGACTGTCCGTCGGAGAGGTCCGGTTTCATGAGGAATCCGACAGAGGATCGATCGACAGTGGAGTTCGGATGGCGCTGTAGAGGTTCGTCCGCTGGAGGAGTCTCGAGGACACTAGAGAAGGTCGAACGTTGGAGTCCGGGATTCAATTATGTTGTAGAAGTTCGGACGGAGTCTGACTCTTATAGGAGTCTGAAAGGAGGCCGCTTATTGTAGAAGCTCGGACGAAGATCGGTTGCCGTGGAAGCTCGGATGGAGATTTCTTATTGTAGAAGTTCGAAGTAGAGATCCGGCTGGTGGAGCCCGTCCGTTGTAGGAATTCGTCTGGAATCCATCCGCTGTAGAAGTTCGGCTAGGATCCGACTCTCGTAGCAGCTCGGATGAAATCCGGAAGGCGGTCGACCGCCGTAGAAACTCGGATGGAGTCTGGTTACTGTAGAAGTCCTACTAGTAGAGAAGCTCGGACATTGATAAAGTCCGGAAGAAGTTCGGAGTAAAGTTGTTCGTGGCTGGAAGAAGTTTGGAAGAGATTCGGAGAATAATCGATCACTGTAGAAAATTGGCTGATAGTGAAGCTCAGAAAGCGTTTGGAGTACCCAGTAGATGGATGGAGGAGCTCATTATCGGAGAAGTCCGGATGGTATTATGAAAGCTCGGACAGTCGGGGAAGTTCAGAAAGACATCGCACAAGGTCGGAAGCTGGAAGAGCCCATGGAGGGTCGGCCTTTTATGAACTTCGGCTGGAGGTATTTTATACCCAACAAGTGTGAAGCAAGGTCTTTTTCTCGGCTTAAAGAGCTGGCCTCCAACTCATTCACATTTTTGGATCCACACAAATTAAATAAATAAATAGATAGATACATAATTGGATAGGTAGATAGGTATAGCTATAGATAGCTACATAAGTAGCCATTCATAGGGTGTGATCAAAGACATTGTTCCAAGTTCCAAAATCAATGATCATGCTTTTGTACAGGTGGCTGCTCTCCAACCCCACCAAAAAGTGGAATGGATAGGATTTGGAGCGTGTGGGATGCATCCATGATGCAGTTGGACCTAACCATGCTCGTGAAGAGGGGTACGAACGCGGGTCCATGTTGGATTTTAAGGCGGGGATAATGTGCCGGGCCGCCAGTTGTTTCTGGCCATCAGCTAAGCAATATGCCGAGAGTAGTGTTCGCAAAGTAGTCCCCATATAAATTTCTCTAAGCACCAACTTGAAGCTGGGAGAAACCTCTCGGGGCCCTGATAAGTGTGTGAGACTCTCTTCTAGTACTAGTAGTCATGATCCGAGTTTGTATTCTGTTGTTATACTCAAAAAGAGCAAGTGTTCTATCGGGCAAGGTACTGCTTCCAAAATGGATGTCTCCGCTTTTGAACATGGAGCATGAAAGGTATTTTTTGGGCCATATGGTGGTCCTCGTATTAAAACCATATGCCTTTGGAAATAAGAGGGAAAAAAATAGCATTTGTCAGGCAAATTATATCCTATACTGCATGCACCGTACCAATCACGTTATCTCTTATTTTATGTGGGCCAATCACCAAGATGAGCATATAATGAATAAGGCTCGCCAGAAGTAGACGTGATAATCGGCATAGTGCATAGCCACATAGTGCATTTGACAGTATTATTATCCATAAAAGGCGTAATATAACAATCTAAAACTTTTTAACTAAAAGAATTACTTGGATTCTCCGACCCTGCATAAGTATTCAAATATTTCCAACGAATAATCAATATGAAACTAAATACACGTCCGCATGAATCGTTACATATTATTTGAATTTCTCGATTTTGTATAAATATCCCAGAATTTACTCAGTGAATGATCAATATAGAACTAAGTACACATCCACATGGGTCCCCACACATGAAAATATTTAAGTGGTCAATGTGAGAAAATAACATTCAAAGAGTTTAGGTAGCTACACATTACACATTTTGATTGCATTCTTGTTTGACTTCCATTTCAATTCCGGAACGCACACAGGGTTTGTTTTAATAACAATCATCTCGGAGAACTTGCCAATCTTGTCAGTTAGTTTTTTTCTGTTTTTTGGTAAACCAGTAGTCTTATTTTGAAGTCCCACTGATAGCCAAAAAAATGTGGAGCGCATGCAAAACTAGTGATGACAACCAATGCAATAAAATAAACATGCAATCTAAGAACCGGCATCCGTATTATTGTACCATAAAACATGTTCTGGACTGACCCACGTGATAGAATTGCGTCCAAAAAGCGGATTTAAGCATATTGCCTTTTTTTTTTTTTTTTCCTGGTAAGGATAGAATATTACCTTTTTTTTTTTTGGTACGATAGATAGCATATTGCCTTTTTAACAAAAGAATGTATTACAGAATTCGAACCGTCCGTAAAGGGTATAGGTTGTCAAGAGTGCAAGCAGCTATCAACAGTTCAATTGATACCTTGCCCAAAGTAATCCATACAGGAGATCAAATCATTGCATTTCTTCCCTACCGTTTTTTCAGTAACAAGAACACTTCATTTGCAGAGATTGGTGATGGATGATACTTTGAAGACAAAAGACTAAAGCAGATACCGACCTTTAAGCTTCTCGGTAATACAAGAATCAAAAGATCATTCATAGCTTAATGAAATCATGGAGAAAAATTAGTCATTTTCACATGCTTAACTGTTCCACGCACGCTAACAAAATACGACAACAGGAGCTGAATGAGACCAGCCTACAGACTCATTTTGTACATCACTGCCTCTTCGGTTTGGGAAAACCAAGCAAAACCCGGAGACTGGACTCATCACAGCATCGAAGGACAGATTCTTTTAAGGCAGGGAAGAGTTACATAACGCCCAACTATAATGCACAGGAACAAGACAAACTCCAATATCACCATCTAGAAAAGAGAGAGAAAATCTCTAACGTTGGTCATCGATGCTGATGTCTTTCTTCAGAACAAGGCCGCCAGAAGCATTCCTGGTGAAGAGCTTCTCCACCAATTCATCCCAGTTTGTTCTGCCGGATTTTGAACTACTGTGTGAGGTTGCTTCATCCTGCTTACTGTGCAAGGTTGCTTCATCCTGGTTCTCCGAAGGTGTGGGGTCAGTGTCATCAGAGGGTTGCTCTGTTGGTGGCACAGCATGTGGTATATTCAAGGTCACTGCTCTTTCCAGGGCATCCCTGTGTTCTCGTTCAAGACTCTGTTTCCTCTCCATCTTTTGCTGCAGTGGTGGGACCGTGGCCCCAGCATTTCCTTTCATTCTCTGAGAAAATCAACCACCTTTAGATCTACCATGCAGCTTCTAGCATTAGTTCTAATACTACCTCAAAGCTCACTGGTATACCAATACAGATAATAATGAAGGTTTCACTTACGTCTAAAGCCAGTTGTGATTCTCGTTCTATCCAAATAATTGCATGATCAGATGTGGCACTACATGATAGCACAATATGTTCAAATCTTCCTTCTACTGGAATGGCAGTCCTTACTTCCGGAGGATATCTCCCACATCTGCCACGACAGATGGCATCAAAATTTTTCATCAATGTAAGTGCTTGCATGACTGAAAATATCAACCTCCTCTGCTGTGCATGCTCAGTTGCTAACAGAATCAAGAACAGCATGGTTTTGTATTTCTTATACTATAATATTTTCCCTGGGGAGGGACTGTTAAACTGATACCAGCCATAGCACGCCTTAAAGTTTATCATTGTCCAGATCTCCATAGTTTTCCAATAAGCCTTAATATTTTTCTTTTGAATTCAGAGAACATTTCTAAATGAGCACACTTTAGGTGTATTCTTATAGAGACGGAACACAAAAAACTGAAACTGTGCTTGTCCTATGGCATATGTATAGTTCTCTACATTAATTGGCCTTCTCAACAGATTGCACCAAATTATGAATCATAATTAAATAACTAAACCAAAACATCACCTGGATGGTCAGGACAAGATTATATATATATATATATATATATGGACACACACACCGAGAGAGAGAGAGAGAGAGAGAGAGAGAGACCATGTACACAAGGGCATGTAAAAACAGAAGAAATATTTACGCTATGGTGGGTTGTTAGGGGCCAACATAGGCATAAACAGCTAACACATATGGCTTGGAGCCTTGGACCCTATGCTAAACCATGCGCCCACCTCCTGCCCCCCTGCGGTGCTTCATTTTAATAATTAGTAGGTCTGTTCATTGCATTAGCATACTTGAGCATTAGATATATTGTACAGGGGGATATTGTCAATTCTTTAGGTTAATAAGTCGAACTATACTAATATAGGCTCTAAAATGAGTGCGAGAGTATGCAGTTAACTTTTTTTTATTTTTATGAACATTTACTAAACTATTCTTAATTTTATCTATTTTATTTTTTAAATTCCGGTATATGCACTATGGAATATCCCAGCCACTCACATATTGTGGCTACTTCTTAAAAAATTTCTTGTAAAGACATATAGGGGTATAGATATGTTAAAATTATTTAATCTAAGTCATCTATTTAACTTGCCAAACTCAAAAAGAATGTCACAACATTGTTACTGCAATCATGAGCCTGAAGTAACCTTCAGTTCATTTTTAATAGAATTAAGATAGTCCAGACCACAACTTTATGCCTTTGAAGAGGATATGTTCTAGTTATATATGGAATATATGAATTTAAGATTAATTCAGTTGTCTCCAAGTCAAATTCTTAAGGTTAGAAAAAATGCTTTGTTGATTCAAGACTTCAAAAGGCCTCATGCTAGATAATCCCTTGCTTTTTCTTTGGATTTGGTGAATTTGTGAGTTTCATGGTGAAAAATGTGGATCACAAAGAAAATTCAATGACTATGAACCATTCAGAATTGGTCTCATTACCTATCTCATTCATTAATGACAGTATTATCAATGCCTCTATAGGGTAGGGGTGAAAGTGGTATGGATATTATCCATTCGGATCTATTTTCGTATCCGAATCAATCCTGATATGGATAGAAATTTGAGGATCCAATTAATATCCATATCTGTAAAAAAAAAATGGATATGGATATGGATAGACAACTATCCAATCTGTATCTGAATATCCAAATCTATTTGTAACCATATATAATTTTATATAGCACTAATTAATTTTTAAAAAATATATATAACTATATAAACATATTATTAATTTGATTTATTATCTATTTAGTAATATCTTTGATTCTGTAGTTACAAAGTTTAATTATTTAACTTATATCCATACTTCTAATATTCAAATTATATCTGTATTCGTTTAAAACAAATATGGATATGAATTTTTGCATTCAAATAATATCCGTGTCTGTATTATATTCAACAGACAAAACAAATATGGATACGGATATGCTAGTATCCAATCCGTATTCGATCCGGTTTCAGTCCTACTATAGAGCAATTTGAAACAATAAAAAAGATATCCTGAAGACAATTTAAATAATTAAATAATAGTTATGACTTTTGAAGAATATTCTAACAAGATAATAAGTTCAATGGTTACAGGGACCATGCAAAAAGAGGGGGTAGGGGTTTCAATTTTTGTTTAAGAATACTACAAATATGTCCAATGATAATAAGATTTCATTATAAGTAGGGCCTGAAATTTTAAACTAACCAAATTACCAACCTAACCTAATTTGCATCCTCATGCAAAGTTTAGTTTGTCTCATTCAAATCCGAAAAAAAGCGAGCATGATCATTTGCTTACATCTTCACATATAATTTATCTTTGCATTTTTTTTCACTTTCCCTTATCAATGCTTCATAGTTTACAAAAGATAGTGCCATTTTATATATTAAATAAAGATCATATTTCCTAGTTGTGCAGTGTGTACCAAGGTTCTCTATCTTGGTACCAGGCCCTGTACCAGTACCATCCTTGTATGGTGTCAATACACCCAGTATGGAGTCGGTGCAATATATTAGCACTCAATATGCCCCCCTCCCTCGATGCCAATGTATAGGTTTTTTTGGTACCAGTACAATATAGTATGATCGATACGCACTACTACCCAATGACACGGCATACCATGGAACCAAAAAGAAGCTACCAAAATGCATGTTTTTGGTTATTTGTATGGATATGTCAAGAATACAACTTATATGTTCGATGCAGGCCATCTTGATTGTAAAGCAATCCAATTAAGGTTTATCTTAATTGCTTTCCATATGCAGGCAAAAATATAGGAAAATAATTAAGGTTTATCTTATAAGTCACAGATTAACATAGCCCTTTTCCTTTTGGATTGGCACAAAGAATGTAAGAAGGTTTCTTACCTGCAAAATTTTCTCTCAATGATATGATACATTCGACCAGGTGCATAAAGCCTTCTTGAATCATTAAGCTTTCTCTTTTCTGGAATAAATGTATCCCTCATGCAAACTAAAAATAATAAGCATGGCAAGCTGTCCAAAGCAGTAAGTCCTGGTTTAAAAATGATTATATACAGATATGCAGAAGAGAAACATCAAATCAGAGATATTCAAGTGAAAAGTATGGATATGCAATAATGTACCAGAAGATTGATTCAAAAATATGCTCCAAGGGTGTTGGAGTTCTTGGCAAGAAATCATCCTGGAAGAATTTATAATAAATGGGTCAAGATTGACATTAACATCTGCAGGGATTCTCATCTAATACGATACCAACATTCCAAATAAGCGTAATCAACAAAATGAAGATTTTCCACATCCTTTTCTCTTCTCATATAAAAAGGTAGAGACAAGCTGTTAAACTGAATAAATAAATCATTCAAAAACTAGAGCAAAAAAGGATAAACTGTTTGCCACACTAAAAAGTTTTTAAAATAGTACATAAAGGAATGAAACTGCAAATGGTTAAAATGGCTATAGATTAGTGCTATTGTACTAACATATAAGAGTAAGCATCCCCAGCTGGTCTCCAAGGGTGCAGTGTCAATTTGCTTGTCCTTCACTCACTTGAGCTACTTGTGTGTGCACTAGTCTTTTTCTTTTTTTTCTTTTTTTTTTTTTTTTTGACAAGAAGACTTAATAAAGACTTAAAAAAGGTGTATGATTAAAACCTCTTGTCCTTATAGATTCCTACTGCACATGTAGTCAACAGACAGGGGCCATGACGTCCATTCACTATGATTAATATTTAACCATTCATTTTCTTCACCATAATTCTTAGTTGACTCATCTTGTCAAACAGGGCATAACAATCAATATCTAACCATCCTTTTCTTTTTTTTTTTTTTTACCATAGCTCTTAGTTGACTCATCTTGTCAAACATATACAGAGATGTCAGAAAATCTAAAGCAGTGGAAAGTATTACAGGAGGAGAACAATTTAAACAGAGTTTGCATGAAAATCAAACAGGTTAAGTTAATTAAATCTGTTTTTAATAATTTCAATTTAATTAAAGGATAGATACAAAGTAATAAATGTTAAATCCAACCAAGAATGACAAAACAACTTCGCAAATAACAAAACATATTATTGCAAAAGCATGAAGAAGCCATATTAACCATAACAAATTACAGGCTCACGACAATAACCCATGCAGAGGAATAGGTTCTGAAAACTGATGGGTACTATGATGTGACCCAAAGTGCAAGAATGCAAAGCAAAGACCATAAATATGCGCTAATGGATTACATCTGTTAGTAGGATGTCGTCATAAGCAGCATGCACTGGTAGAGTTAAATTCTAAAAGCATGTGTATTAGTATCCACAGAAAACCAAGAACATGACATCAATTTCCCATCCAGCATTGATGCTGGCTTCTTTGTTAAAAAGTCAAGTACCATTGGACAAGACCTGAAAGGCATAAGTAGAAAACCAAGAACATGTCATCAATTTCCCAAGATCGGACACTGATACCGAGTTCTTCTTTCATATTAAATAGGTAAAATCTCTTCACCAGAAAATCACAACTCCCAATTATACTGGCCATCAATTATTGGATTCTCGGCAAGCAAGAATCATAGTAATATTCGGCATCCCCTAATAAAATAGAGATGTATCCTCGGTTGCTGAGAGTAGATAACCACTGAACTTGCACTTCCTTGAGACCCAAGTCACCAAATTTCTCTCTCTCTCTCTCCAAAGTTGCATTTGGTTAGTCATTAAAAAAATATTTTTTTATTTTTTGATTTTTAAAAAATAAAAATCAAAAAACAATGTTTGATAACATTATGAAAAACAAAAAATTAAAATAAAAAATCAAAATAATTATTTTATATGCAAAGCAAAAATTTTTTGCTTTTCAAAATTTGTTTTGTATTTTTTTTTGTTTCCCCACATCTAAAATATCAAACAAAAAAAAAAAATAACCCGAATTTTTCTTCCTCGTCGAGCTCTTCACCTCTCCATCCCCTTCTCCCTCCCTTCCCGAATCTTTCTCCTCGTCGAGCTCTTCACTTACCGTCTCTGAACGTTGTTTTTTGTTTTATAGCAATATAGTTACCAAACATATTTTTTATTTTTTTATTTTTATTTAATAACAAAAATTAAAAAAATAAAAAATATTTTTAAAAAATTAAAAATTAAAAAGTGTAACCAAACGCACCCTAATTAACTAATATGCTGAAGAAAAGGATATGAACTGTCCGTTTCATTAGTCCGGCCTCCTCATGACCAAACCGCAAACCACATATCTAATCAAATACATGCCTTACTGATCAACTATCCAATCGCCAAAAGACCTTCATTTGCTTGCTGATCAATCCACATTAATAACAAGTCACCTACTTCCACTCTAGCAATAATTAGCACCATCCTTTCAGACCTAAATTACCAAGATCTACGTCCCTATTTGGTAAACTCCTCAAGAAAAACCCCTTTAATTCCTTTTTCTCCTCTCCCTTTCCATTCGTCAGATCTGCTCCTCACAAGAAACCATAGCTCGCCTCCAAAATTCAATTCTAAGTACATCCAACTCATCAAGATTCGGAAGTCATCTTTTTTTTAAAAAAAAAAACATAAAACCAAAGAAACGAGATCAGCAACGAATTCCCTTGCCTGCAGCACGACGGAGTGGATGACGTCGGCGTACTTGACGGCGAGATTCAGCGACATACACCTAGCCGGCGCGAGGGCGTAGCACCGGATCTGGCTCCTGGGGATGCCCCCGAACCGATCCCGGTGATTCACAACAAGTATAGTCATCAGCGCGGCCACCCCGGATCCAAGCGAGTGCCCGGCAAGCACCAGCTTGTACCCGGGGCCCTGTTCGACCAGAAGCTCCCTCAACGTCTCCGTCTCACGGTTGAGCAGCCAGACGGCCGCCTTGAGGAGGCCGTGGTGGACGTACCCGCCGTCGAACATCTGGCGGCCGAGGCGATTGTCGAGGAGCAACTTGTAGTCGCTCTCGCGGACCAGGTTGAGGCCGCGGACGGCGAGGATGATTTCCCGGTGGTCGTGGTCGACGTAGATGATGTAAGGCGGGCAGCGGCCCTCGGTCTGGTCGTAGG
Source organism: Elaeis guineensis (assembly GCF_000442705.2). Classification (NCBI taxonomy): domain Eukaryota; kingdom Viridiplantae; phylum Streptophyta; class Magnoliopsida; order Arecales; family Arecaceae; genus Elaeis; species Elaeis guineensis. The sequence continues at coordinate 3,033,308 of NC_026002.2, forward strand.
TGACGCGCTGGGCGACCCAGGCCGGGTTCATGCGGTAGCCGCCGGCGGGAGGGAAGCGCGGGTGCTCGAGGTCGTCCTCGTAGACGGCGAGGATGACGCGGCACACGCGGGGCACAGGCTCGAACTCGTCGGCGGCGGCCGGCGGCCATGACTCACTGTCGTAGGAGCCCACGTACGTCAGCCGCTTCCACGCCCACCGGGAGCATCCGAGACAGACCACGCACTCTAACCCGCAGGACACCGACATGGCCGCAACCGACGAGAATCAATTACCGATTGCGACAGTTCGAGAACGGAATGGATGGTTTGGTATCACTCTTACTTGCCGTCAAAGACCAGCTTGATGTTTATTATTATCAGCGAGTTTTCTGCTGGCTTCGGATGCCTTCTGGAAGGGAAAAGGAACAAAGGAGGGAGGGAGGGAGCAGTTTCCACGTGGACGGTGGGGTTGGTGGGTTGGCGGTGTAGGAATTCAGATTCTATCCAGCGAGCCAACGAAATGGGAAATTATTAAGTAAGGTCAAGAGGGGACGCTGTTGGCGGCTCGGTTGGGACATGAGAGCAGTAGAGGGTGGAACTCCGGGAGGGAGCTGGGTATAATATTTGGACTGTGATTTTTTTGTCGTTGTTTGAGTCTGGAGCGACGTAGTTTTCCAATTTGGCTTTGAATTTTGGAGTCAATATGTGATATATCGATTATTACTTTAAAAAAGATTGGAGCTCCCTCGTGTTTTTGCGTGGCGATCAGACGCATGTCACTATTGAATTAGATGGAATATATTACTTTCTTGGCGTGGCCGTCTTCTGGCTGCTGAAAATGAACTACTCCAGGTTGGGCCCACTCGCATAGCAAACTGGAAAGCAGGAAATTTGCAGAATTTGACAACCCAGTAACCTGTACCGCCTTTACCTTGCTCTCAAGTAATCTCTATTAAGGAATGGCAAAATTCCCTGCACCACGTTGTTCACCCAAAATTTCAGACAAAAAAAAAAAAAAAAAAAAAAAAAAAGAAAAAAAAAAAAAAAAAAAGGATACAAGAAGTTGTTTGCGGTAAAAAGAAAAAAAAAAAAATCAATGATGGCTTACACAACCTAGTAATTCTTTATGCATCATGGATGGTATAGAAAATCTGACATGAAATGCGCTATTTCATATGATTGATCCATATAATCATCATTTTCTAATACATATTTAATATTTTTCAGATCGATTTTTATACGACGAAAATATCTCTGTCTCGGATGTCATATTTTAGTTTCGAATGCATAATATCACTTTAAATGTCATAATTTTTTTTTAAAAACTGAAATATTTTCGTCATTCAAAATTTTTTATGATAAAAATATTCTTATTTTTTATAAAAAATTATGACATCCGAAGTCATATTTTGTCTCGGATGTCATGATATGAGAAGAATATTTTTATCCAACTACTTTCTAACCGTATTTGATATCCGCAGATTAATTTTTTTATTTAAAAATTTTAAATAATAAAATATTTTTGTACTGTCAAAAAATTATGACATCCGATGTGAATATTATGATATCCTGCAGGTCGGATGTCATAATTTTTTATAAAAAATAAAATATTTTTATCATATAAAATTTTTAAACAAAAAAATTGATATGTAAATATTAAATATATATTAAAAAATAAAAATTATATGAATAATTAAATAAGATGATGCACTCTATGTTAAATTTTTAATTTTTTATACCGCCCCTGATGCAGAAAGAATTTCTCTGCACAAATCACAGAGCAGCCTTCCGACGGCATAAAATTGACCCATTCCAGAGTCCCAATGGGACCATAGCCCGCTTACCATAATAAAGTGCGCGCGATATATCCGGGAGCGTGATACTTCCTCAGCCTCTCGACGGTCGAGCCTTTAGGGGTCCCCGTCGCCCATCGTATGTGGGCTTCTCCGCTACAAGCACTATTGTCTGGTGGAGTCACACAAAGAAACGTTACGACGATAACCCTCATGTCTCCTCTCCCACAAATCTCCAAGACCGTGAGGTGAGGAATAAACCGAAGATTAGTGTTCGTATAATCAACTAAAGTCACAAAGATGAGATGCGTAGCTCATATTGTAGAAGGAAAGAGAGGATTTGCTAAAAAATACTTCTCCTAAGTCATACTTTCCCCTAATTTCACCTGAGCATATGCAATGAAGCACAGAATAGCCACTACAAGTTAATGTCAATTTTAAATAAAATACTAGTCATATAGCTCATCCCATCATAAGCAAAGTTATGTAACGTGAAGTTCTTGTAGTACATCGGTCACTTTAACATAGAGGTGAGGCATTTTGATATTGATGTTGTAAATACAACAGTAGAGATTGAACTCTTGGCAGTAAGCAAGACGTGACAGTTGTTTGTACATGCATTACAGTAACGGTCACACTAACTTGTGATGATTCATTCTGCAAGCCCATCCAGAGATTAATCTGAAGTCCCTTCAGATGTTACATTCGATTCTCCATCCTCTTCATCGTCCGACAGTTCACAGGTAGTTTTGGTGGTTATCTTACTCATTGCTGCCGTCTTGCTTGCCCTCTGAGAGCGCATGCTGGCCAAGCTAGGAGTCGTTAAAACTTCAGGGACGGATGAAATCTCTTCATCATCAGGATCAGGAGAAGCTTCGCGCCTTACTCTTCTCCTATGTGGAGCAGTTCTGGCCGATCGCAGCACTGACGGTGGCGGCACTGCTGATGTATCCATTTTAAGGCTACCATCCAAACCTAGCTTCCCTGATATCACAGCAACAGTTGAAAATTTAGCCATTGGGAAAACTTCATTGAGATTGAATTACCCATGTCATATAACAAAGAAATCCACAATGGACATCTGCAATAAAGCAAAATGACTGAGACAGGGAAACACAAGAATGGAAGAAAAGAAAGAACAAATGCCATACCAAAAATAACATTAGCTTGCTCCTGGGACAGTTCTTCGTCTGGGTGATCATCAAGAGATTTAAGGCGTGCTGCCATTCGAATTAGTTCTTTAACAGCTTCCTTGTCAGTTGACGAAGATATGATCATGCTGTTCAGCAGCCCCTCATGCACTTGATTGCCCCTTGTTCTGATGATCGGAACTGTATCAACAAAGCTATCTTACAAAGCGCTGAGAGGTATGATTTTCCAGCGGGGCTCTTCTTATCCGGGCAGCTTGCCACCTACATAATGCACAACATAACCAAAACAGGTTGGATTCAAAAGAAAGTTAGTTCAAGGATTTCAATTTCAGATAAGAGTAATATGAGAAGTCATGGTATCAAAACAGCAGGGGTGGTGAAGCAATAAAAAGAGCAGTGGCAAAAACGTTAATTTCCTCTGAAACAAAGTAACACAGGTCAGGTCTGCAAAAGTTAAATGCAGAGCATATCTAGAAACAAAGAAATGGTGGACATTACTTCGGAAGCAATACGAATTGCAAGGCCCTCCTCCCCGCTATCAAAGTCATGTGATAACTGAACTGAACTAGAAAGGCTTTCGGAACTTATCTCACTGGATCGCTCTTCCACATATTCTTTTGAGAACAAAGGAGTTTGCATCATTTGCAACATGAAACGTGACGCTTGGATTGCACGCTTTCTCAATTTCGACACCACAATGCTAGATCCCCCTGGATTACCATAAATACCTGGCCACATAGATCGCATGACAGGAATGAAAGCTCTGGAGACACACTTCTGCAAAGACAGATATTCACACAAATAGTTGGCACATCAGAAATTTCACTAGACTGCAAACTCAGATTGAGCCTAGGTGTATCGGATACTTCCCCATGGATAACTTGCCTTGTGATTGCGTGAGAGTGCTGAATAATGCTCAAAGAACACAGATAAGCATTGCTTTAACCTGCATGCATATACAAAGTAGCAATTGGAAATCTAGTAGAAATGAAAAAGGCAGTATTACTTAGAATGCAAAAATTAACCTTTGAAGGTCCTTCGTTTCATCACAGAAATACAAGCTGATGAGCTTGCATAAAATCAAAGGATGTAACCAAGTGGATATGGTTGGATAATTCTCACTGAGCAGAAGAAACTTTGCAAATCCCTCTCCAAGAACAGCATGAACACTTTCATGATCATCACCTTCAACATTGGCACCCCAATCATTTTTATCAAGTCCAGAGTACAATAGGTCGAGTAATCCAATGTTTGCATCCTCGTTTAAATTTGATAAATCCACTGAAATAAATCCATTTTTTTCATCACCAGATTGTTGCAGATCCATCCCAGTGGCCTTGTCAACTGCCTGAGGACCATGCCATGTGGCAAGATCAATTAGTGCCTTACTAGCCATGATACTGACTGGAGCAGGGCCATTAATAAAGGAGAGGCGTAACTGCTTTACTAGCTCTTCACTTGGGCTCCTTTCTAACAGTCCGTAGAGGCAAAGGCATCTCGTAGCAACCCTTTGGACATCGACATGAATCTGTTTCACCTGCATTCCATGAAATAGAGAAAAAGAGCACTAAACATGGTATAGTTGCCAAAGTAATGATCTGACCAGATAAACTGATTTGATATAAATACCAGCATGTATTCATTTGTGTATACTACGCGAGCATGTAACTTTAAAGCTGAACCCCACGTACCCCTGGAAGCAACAAAGAATGTAGTAACTCAGAAGGTTCAATGGCTTTTCCATGGAGGCTCCACAGAGAATCAATGTTCTCCAAGAGAAGTCCAGTCACTGCAAGGCAATGTATCCAGTGCATGTAATCAGCAGTTCTATCTCTGCAAGGACGAGCAAGCTCCTCAACTACACTGGTGACGACTGCTTCAAATTCACCTGTAGAAGCATGCACTTTTCTAGCCAATTCTGACACTGCTCTCGCCCAGTCCCTTTCCCCACCAAGACTAACTCCATCTCCTATGACAATCTTACTCCCATCATCATCAACTTCATATTCTAGAGGCCTAAGTAAAAGTTCCTGCACAAAAGCTCCAGCAATCTTCCTGTTTGCAGTATCTGAGAAATCAAGTATGGCACCAAGTAGTAGTAGCTGCCGGCATGTGAAATGATAATTTGGTCCTGGGAAAGCAGCGGAAAAAGCATAGTATATGTCAGTAATCCATAAGTAGCAGGTCAGCTAAAACCAAACAAAGAGAACAGAATGTATGAAACTAATACATGACAAATTGTTTGATTTATATAATATAGCTACTATATTTGCATGATCAAGCATTCAGTCTCACCTGCAGAAAGGTGTGCCCTCACTAAATCGACATAGTCAGATATTGTAACAGGAAGGATACCCTCTAAAAGGTCATTGTTGTCTGATGCTTCTGATGCATATACTGCAGCTTCAGTGCCTGTAGTAGTTGCAGCATCGGAACCTTTAGCCTGCATGACGGTAAAGAAAAGGCTTGGAAGATGCAAGACAGGTAAATTGGAGAAGTTATGGCAACATCATTTTACAATCAAACTAAGAAGGGATAATATAAAATAATTTCAGTTCCACTAGCAAATCGTATCATCATTCAAAATGTTAGCCATGGGCACCTAAATATGTAACCTTGCAATTCATTGTACTTCAATTTCAGAGAGTAGCTGTGGAGGCACTTTGACTGATGTCACATGCCTGTAAAATGACTTATACAGTCATTCAAATTAATAAATTCAATAATTCATAGTCACCAGTCTCAAATGTCATGGATCAATCAGGTGACTTCAATAAAGTTGTAATGGATATAATGATTGTGGTGAAGATCATAATCTTTTGTATCTGCCTGAAGTAGACATAAATTCAAATATATTGCTCCAATGGTTTCTTTAAGTTTCTTCTTTGCTTTCTTCTTTCTCAAGTTTTGCTTGTTATTTTATTCTTCAGAAAAAAGGGGAAAAGAGCAGTACGAGTCTTGTCCAGGGATTTGAAGAAAGTAAGATGTAGGGTTCACTGCGAATTGGAAAAAAGAAAAGAAAAGAAAGAGAAACACATTTGCAAGTCCCAGTGTATCAGAGAACTGATAGTACAGTTTTTTGCATGGGCAACAAAGGTAGATGCTGTCTCTAGCATTCCCTTTTTGTATTTAATTCCTTTTGATTTTCCTTTCCTTTTTTAATCGTAAATTAAACAGTCTTTGCCATCAAACATTCGTCACTGATGCTTAAATTTGTTAAATATTTGATTTTAAGATGAGACTACATCTCATCACTTGACTAAATTATTCAAATTGCTTATGTCATATTCTTTTATTTTCATTTTATGTGTCATCTTCATTCGCATGCAAAATTGTATAATTGTGTGCCTTATTTAAACACCTGAACTCATTTATGGGTACTGCTTATCCGTTTCTAAACAAGCTTTCTTTCAAACTCAGTCTACAACTTCCAGTCCAGGATACCTCTGGTCCTTTCATAACATTTCTTAATATTCAACAAAAATTTGAGCACTTCTCCTTACCATGGTCTCATCTCAATACACATGTTCAGACATGTTAATATGATAATCACAAGTATCTTCATCATGACTTAGTTCTTTTCCTTTTCAAGAACTTCCATCAACTGTGGATACAGGGCACCTAGTTCATTGGGTTTAGACAAATTTCTTTCTATTAGAAAGAAGATGTATTCAGTCTTAAATTTTAATGAACATAATGTAAATATAAATTATCTGATATTCTTATTGAAATATGACTGGTGGCATGCATTTTATTTCATATTTATATAACCATACAGAATATGACTATTATATAGGAAGTGACTAATGGTTACATACAACAGCTTTCTTTTCCATCTATCTATATAACATCATCTAAAATCATTCTCATTAATATAAGCCACACATTACACTAAGGCATCAGCTAAATTGTTTGGAATTTAAATTGGTTATATTTCTACATCAAGATAGTGCCTATTGTAGCAAAGATACTGGTCACATAAGAATATAACCATAATCTTCCAGCCTTATCACAACTATTTCACAAAAGAACATGACAATGTTATATATATATATATATATATATAACTGAAACTTCTTCACATATAGACTTTAATAAATCTACAAGAAATGACATCAAAAAAACTCATAGCCATACATGGATCTAGAAAAAACCACTTCAGAAAAGCTGACAGCACCAAATAAACAACATAATTACCAAAACATGAAGCCATTAATAATAGTGTTGTTCACATTTTAGAAGTAAACACCTGATCAAATTCTCAATGTGTTTGAACTTCTAAGCTTCCAAAAAGGTGAAAAGTACAATGCATCACTCAATTTGAAACATAGGCTTAGGGAATAATATTGGTGGCAGAAGAACCATGAAAAATATCATAAATATTTCATTTACTCTACTCCACTTTGTTTTGAGTTGCACCTTTACAGAACATGGTTGACAATATTATCAGACATACATTTCTATCTACTTTAACCATCCAATGTTATAATATAGATCCTAATATAGCTAAATAATTTGATATTAGCTGTATGTCGGATATATTTGGTTGGTACAAATTTAAATCTATTCACTTGTCTTTCTTGCCAGAATGAGGATGTTCTCAATTACAAAGCAGCAATTAGTAATTGGAGAAGAGTTTGGACCAAGGATCATAACAATACAAACTGGACATACCATATCGAACTGGTGGGGAACTAGCACTCAGATGGTTCTGTACCCAGTTCATCCCAAACAAGGTTTTAAAAACCGGACAAGAGAGGCTGGTTGAACAAGAGCCTCCAATTTACAACCATAAATCCCTCGTCCGAGCTCTGATTAACATGTTTCAAGGTGCATCGAAAAGCTAGCTTAATGCTGAACACAACAGATATGGTGATTTTCGAATTCTAATTGAACTGTCTTTGGTGAAGCTTTTATGGCTGCACATGTAAAAATGGATTAAGATAAATGAGGTTCACAAGTAAAATTGCACTGACAAGATGTTGGCATTTGCAAATGTGTTCAGCAAGGAGTTGGAAGCAAAACCAGGCCAATGCGGGATGAAGACTGTGATAATGCTGGAATCCAATGAAAGGTAAACAAAGAACAGTTCTACCGATACTGATGTGGTCTATGAGGTCTCTTGTAGGAGATTTTGTTTGGTACAACTCTTGTAGGAGCTTACCAGCAACAGTAATAAATATTAGCTGTTCTTTTTCATAAGTGATGGTGCCAATCATCACAAGAAACCTAATCCACATAAAAAGTACCATGCACAAATTTGTTTGTGCTTTTAACTAAAGAAAATGTCTGACATTCAAAATGGATTCTCAAATCTAATTCAATTTTATTATAATCTCTTTCACCATCCTAAAACACTTCTTTTAGGGTCAATTTGATTCCACATATGTCAATCTTGAAAATTTTCTTTGTTATAGTTATTAGATAATCTATCATTATTTGCATCTGAGCACATGAATGGTAGAGATTACAAACACATGATATGGAATGTGGTGATAGGCTAATATGCCTTTAAACTATAAGGACTACAAAAAGCAGTGGAAGAGTTTATCATATAAAATAAAAATTCAAATAATGCCAGTATATGTGTCGAAGAAATAGTAGGATAATCCTAAATATGAAGGCATAATAGAAGTATTTTTCCTTACTTGAGCTTGAGTTTGAAGATGCCTACAGACAGTTTTCCAATAAAGAGAAACCTCTGCTTCCATAAGCTGAACACTAGAAGTGAATTCCCCTAGCATGAATCCCCACAAACAATTATAAAGATTAGTCAAGCATAAAGCAGCTTCATGAGAAAATTGATGACATTGTCCATATATAAAATACATGGATGCTAAAAGTACATGCAAAACAACATCCAAAAATTGATATCACCTCAAACTACTGTTTTGAAACCTGGGTGGGTTGACCGACTTGATTGTCCAACTCAACACCTGACAACAATTACATGCTGGGTCATTTAAAGACCCAAAAATACCTAAATCCATTTGACCCAACAACCCAAAAGGTTCAACTACTCAAACTATCTAATCAAAACAGCATTGACTCATCCAAATGGAAAATGTAAAAGAAGGGAAGAGAAAGAACAAAGAAAAAAAAGAAAAATAGAGAGATAGAGAAAGAAGCTTCGCAATCTCTTCGATCACTTCTCCTTGTAATAGCTATCTACAATGCCACCAAAAAGGTAGAAGGAAGCCAATCATGTTCGACCACCAAATGTTAAATCATTCTCCTCTCACCCTCAACTCCCTCAAGCCATAGCAGCATAGCCATAAAGTGCCAACCAAATCCAATGGGACTAGAGGAAACACGTCTAGATCCATGGGAGTGGGCAGGATAGGATTCAATTGAGTCAAAAAATGATGCAGCCAAATATGGTGAGAAGTTAGGTGGAGCAACCATATCTAATTTCTTGTCCTCTTCTTCCTCCTTCCTGTAGTTTTGGGTGGCCCAATCAAAAAGACCTAACCCCTTCTGCCTTTTTAGCCCTTGTTCTTCATCTTGCTAAGATGGAACCCTGGATCCAAGGAGAGACATTTCGATGGTTGAAAAAAATATGGGTGGGTTGGAGATCTGGGAAGGAGAAAATAATGCATTTAGCTTGGTACAAGATTTGGGAAGGAAGAGTATATATAGATCATGGTGACCCACAAAGGACCTGTGGTCAAACTTGGAACCATGACTAGCCCCCATGGTGGTTCAATCCAAGTCATCATGGTCAAAACATTTAACTCACTGTACTCAATGATTGGATAATTATAATATCACAGGGGGAGGGGTCTCTCTTCCTCTTTTTTTATGAATAAAAGGAAAAAAAAAAAGATGAAAGAACCAAACATGTTCTAAAATTAAAATTTTTAACATTGATGACAAGGACTCATACTTCTAAAGCATCATAAACGACTTGGAGACATAAACAAGTCATTCCATGGAAACCAAAATTCACAATCCCATGCATATAATTAAGTGATGGAACATTATGTTTTATCATATACTTACCAAATTGACCTTACAAACGATTTCACCTCCCTCCATCCATTTCAATAGACAAAATATTGATTAGCTATAAGATCTCCTTGTATGATCAGCTCCACAATGGCCATCTTATCAATTTTTATGGGGAAATACAACACAACAATGCGGGATAGGGAAAGTTTCTAATTTATATCATATGCATATGGTTGTATCAATCATTGTTTTCTCATTCTAAGCCTTATGTTTATAAAAATTAGGAATTCAGCTTCAATTAGATTCTTTGACCAATAATCCACAATTATGGCTAGAAATGGGTCCAAGCCACAACAAATACAACTCATTCCTAATTGGCGTAAGGCAAGCCAAAGCGTTGCCCAAGCCGAAAAATATATAAAGATTCTACGTCAAGGCCTAAACTAAGTTTGAAGCTTGCACAAAGAGAAGGAAAAATTGATAAGTAAAGATGGGGGATGCATAGAGAGAAATTGGTGGAGAAGAGAATGGAGAGAGGGAAGAGGTGGATAGGAGAGAGAAAGGTGAGATAGGATTGTTTTGCACATCAAGAAGAAGAGGGTCGGAAGCAAAGGGGAAAAAGAAAAAGATAGACAGAAAAGGGAGTGGAGATGGAGCACCTATAGGATTGTTAGGATTGATGACAATCAATGAGACAAGATGAAGGTAATGGTGAAAACAATAAGATAGATGGCAAAAAGAAGGAGAGAAGAAGGAAATAGATATATACTGGTTTATATAAATATTATAATCAATTGGGTTTTGGATCAAGGCCAAATTAAGCTAAAGTGAGCCAAATCTAATCAAAATTCACTTTGGTCCTTAAATTTAAAGCTCAACCCAAGCTTGGATTCCACATTTCCTCACCCCAAATTTGTTCAGCAAGTCTGGATCCAACTCACAACGATTTGCAACATCAAGCATCAACTTCTTATCACTTTATCATGAACTATTTCCAATTCCAAAAACAACTTGGAATGAAGAATCCCAATTGTATGAGCAATATTGTGCAATAAGAAATAAAAGTTCGCTAACTTGCCTTCTATACTTCCTGTAACAAACAGAAACTCACCGAAAAAAGCTAAGTAGAAGCTAATTATTTAAACTCTTTGGCGTTATATAAATATCCAAGATCTTCTTAGCGTACAACTAATATAGGCCTAAATACATGCTCGTGTGGATCCTCACACTCTCCCAATTTGAGCTCTAACATCCTAGCTAGGCTAACAATTTAAATCCAATCACAAACATTACGATTGGCCCATGGTCAGCCCCAAAAAAAGGCTCGTGCTCTCCCTATTTAAGCCCCAATGTCTTTGTAAGGCTAAAGGTCCAAATCCAATCGCAAACACCATGATCGACCATTGGTTAATCACAAAAGGATCCATGCTACAATGTCCTTTGGTCACATATGGACCATAGATCAAGTCCACTCTGATACCATTTGTAACAACCTTGGACCTTACCCTAAAAGCTAACCAAAGGCATTATTTGAAAATCTTAACCCCATATAAGTATCTAAGATCTTTCTAAAGCATAATCAATGTGGGACTAAATACAAGCCTGCTTGAGTTCTCCCACTTTTAACTAATGACAATACATCCTCTCTATCAACATTATGCCTTAAAAATCTCTCATCATCATTTGGAATTTCCAATGCCTAGTCTATACCAACCTTTTTCAAAAAATCGCTCAACTAAGATGCGTGGAGTATAGCAACAAAGAATAAATGGCATAAAGTATCAAGAGAAAAGCACTTTAAGCTAGTGAATAAAAGTAATCTCCATGATCGCAAGCCTACTCAACTTACCTTCACTTTTATTAGAAGAATTCAAATACTGTCTGATGCTCTGACCTTCTTGAACTCGCACAATGCCATCTTTTAGAAGGGCCTCCATCACAGCTTCTCCAACTGACTCATAAGTCTCTACATCAAGAAACCTCAAAAGGGCAATTGGATCTCCCCCACAAGACTTTGTAAGCCACTCATCTTTCAGCATCTTTAAACATTCTTTTGTTACAGATGAAGATCTGTCTGAAAGCCCCCTCCGAAGGATAATGGTCCTATGCTTGATGCTGATATTTTAATAAAAACAAGAAAAATATTTAGAAAAATGGCATCAGTTTTTTTTTTTTTTTAAATTCCATTTTGACTAACATAATGTGATATTACCTAAGACTTTGAAGTGGAAATTTACTTGCCAGGACACAATATGCTGATCTGCGCACTGACTCACTCACATCAAGCGTGGACCCAACAATTGCCTCAGTCGTGGCATTCGAAGGGGGCAGAGATAATACTATTGTTTTCCGAACCTCCTAAATACATTAAACATTTTAGAAGATAAGCTGGAAGCCTGGAACTGTGTAATGATATTTGTACACAACTATAACTATGAGAGAAGCATACAGCATTTTGTTCTTGAGACAGAGTTTGTAGGAAGAGATTGAGAATGTCACCACTCTCGACATCATTGGCAAATCGTGATAGAGCACGCACTGCAAAAGCACGGATTGCAGGGACTTTGTCTCCAACCCGCTCTTTTATGTTGTCGATCACCTCATCCCATAGCCGGTCACTCACCTCCGCATCATCTGGCAATCGCATTATAATCTACAAACATGGAAAAAAATGAAAAAGCAGTTGGACTGTATCATTAAATAAAATATCTAAATATACGAAAAAAAAAGAGAGATACAAAAATAATGACATGGTAAGCTGTTTCTTGTTCATCAAATAAAGTGTCTAACAGTTGAATGAACAACAAAACTTAAACGCAATTTTACAAAATTCAATTTTTGGTTTACATGAACATTTTTATTAAAAAAAAAATCATTTTTTTCGGAATTCAGTACAAATTAGAAAGCAGATATTCTTGGTAATCGAATAAAAGAACTGGAATCAAATGATGGAATAGTCGCTATGTCAAAAACGACTTGTTTCATTCTTTCAGCAAACAATTAAACCACGACCAAAAATATTCGAGGAGTACAAGAAATGGTTGTGCTTTATAGAATGACAGATATCGAACAAATGGAGCGCGAAAGATCTAGCTTTATTAGAAGAGAAAATCTCAGCAGCAGAGGAGCCCCGAACCTGGAGTATCGACTTAAAAAAGTACTCAGAAATTCACCAAGCAAAAAAGGGGGGAAATTTTAACTAATTACAGATCGGTGGCAGTTTTTTTTCCAAGAAAATTTTTAAAAAAAAATTGCAGAAAGGATTCTATTGGTCCTTCAAAACCCTAGATCCAGAATCGTGGAAGGGCACAAAACCTCGGAGATGATCTGGCACGACCGGAACCTGGCGGTCCGGTTCGCAGCACCGGAGGCGACGAGGAGGAACCGGAGGAACTCCTCCAGGAAGGCACCAGAGGTGGCCGCGTCCTTGGCGTCGGGAAGGGCGGCGAAGGCGGAGACGAATCGGACGGTGCGCTCGGCGGCGAGGGAGCGGCGGGCGAAGTCGAAGAGAGGGGTCAGGGCTCGGGCGAAGGAAGGGAAGAAGAGGCCGGGAGGGGCGGAGGAGCGGAGGGCGGAGAGCTCTCTCAGCTTCCGGGTGTGCACGGCGTGGGAGAGCCGGCACTCGTCCAGAACCCTCGCGATCTCGCGGGCCAGCCGCTTCTCTTCCCCCGTCTCCGCCATTGTTCGCGCTCTCTCTCTCTCGCTCGCCCGCTCGCTCTCGCTCTTTTCCGCCCTTCGCTGTGAAAATTTGAGGGTGTGGGCGGGGAAGGGGATTCAAATTGGACAGCGCCATTCGACGAAGGCCGGGTGAATTCCCCTTCGCTGGTATTGGGGGCACATGGGGAGGCACGCGTTAGCTGATCGCACGTGCGAATGGTGGATGGATAATAATGTATTCTTAAAAATTTGAAAATGCTTTAAAAAATAGATTAACTATAATTTTAAGAAGAAAATCTGTAGTCTTTCTTGCAGAGGACAAATATTGAGGCCAACCAAATGCAGTCAAGAAGCTGATAGGAGGATAAGGTGAGAAAATTCATGCTCTTTGAAGAAACTCATGTAGTTCGAAGCTCTGTCATCTGATGATATCCATAGATGAATTGTTTTCAAGCATTCTAACATCTCGCATGCCCAAAAAACTATTTAGCATGATTAATAAAGCATCTAAATTGATTTTTAATTATTTAATTTATAAAATAGGGCAAAGTGTAGCATGATATAGGATGGAATAAACAAATGAAGGTGTGGGATGACAAAGCTTAAAAGATCATATTAATAGGAGATAAGTACTTCAATTATTATTATTTAGTTATCATATGCCCCTAAACTTGGCCAAGATAATTTCAATTTGTTTTAAGCTTGAGCCTCTATTATGTTAATCCAAAAAATGGAGATTAAAAATCTTCCAATGGAAGTTGGAGAAATCTCAACAGTAATTAAGGTGTTCTAAGATCTTGGTCAATATCTAGAATCTAAGATATACCATTATATAACGTGGATAGATTTTTCTCTCAAAATAGTACAATTAGAGTAAGCATTGATTTTAATATACAGTGGTTCAATTCAAATCTATCAAAATGGTAAGATGAATCGTGATAAAGAGGACAAGATATCAGGGTATGTTTCGGCCTCCCAAGCCACGTCCCTTCGCTTTTGCCGAGACCCCGAGTCCAAGGGCAATGGCGAGGGCCTGGCTCACCGAGTTTCCAGTAATTGTCTTTCCATCCCATATATCTCATTCTGGTTTTGATGTTTGTTGCTGGTTAAAGTATTTTGCTGAATTCAATCAAACAGTAAGGAGAAAGGAAAAGGAAGAAAACATTCTGCAGATAAAGTTAAGAATTTCCTCCGAGTTCGACAATGGAGCAAGAAATGGTAAAACATGCGATGATATATACGGAGAATAACAATTTCTTTGTTCAATGTTCTTTGTTTTTCGTTGAAAAAACAGTTTGGTTTGTTGAAGTTATTCTATTTGTTTTCCATGCAGTGGACAAAGTATGACAGTTCCTTGCAGATTGCCAAGAAACTAAGTTTGATTTCTTCTGCTTTAGATAAGAGAGAAAGGCATTGGATCAAGGTCATTTTATTTTTGTGATTAAGGTCATTTTATTGTGTTTGGAGTTTATCTTCCCCAAATTCAGCAAACAATGGTTATCTTGTTTGACAATCTGTGGAAGTATGCCTCATGGATGAATAATGTTCAGCAATTTCTATCTAGTGTCATGGGATTCATTATCATTCTTTTTCCCAAATCGCTTATATTTGTTTGCCATGCATATTTGATCTTCAACTTTGACTACATTAAATGGGAGCTATATTTGCTTGATTTGCCATTCGCATGATTTAAAATCTTGTCTAAATATTTTCTTTTTCTTTTTTGGGAAAAAAAGGTGGATCATAAGGACAGATTGGGTAGTAGGTTGCTGAACTAGGAATTACCATAACAAAACCGCAAGGGTTTCTATGTGAAGACTTTATTTCGGGAGAAAAACTTAATTTTTCCTCAGAAAAAAATGCAGAAGTTAAAACTACAATTTCTTTGCTAATATTGTTCGAAACTAACTGAATTTTCTCAAAACTGATCATTGCGTCAGCCGATTGATTATGACCAATTTTTCTTTAATGAAATGGCTTTAAAACTGATCTTTTTGGGCCTTACCTAGCAAAGATCCAAGCATGAAACTCATATATCTGTAATTCTAGCAAAAGATAAGATTGTTTCAGTTTTCATGAGGACCTTAATTGAAACAAACTCTAGTTTGCAAGATGTCCTAACATATCTAGGCCTGGCTTCCTTGACAATAAGATATAGTACTTCTCCTGCCATATGTATGGTACTTCTGCAGGCTAGGGCTGCAATTTGAACCAAATTATTAATGAATGACTTCAACTCTTCTTGATAGTGGGTTCGTTCAAGCTCATTTATTTAGTAATGAGCCAAGCTCAGGCCCCGAATTTAGGTTTGGCTTACAAGAAAGCTCATAAGTTCTGCTTGAGTCTTGGCTTGTGAGATAAGCTTGGGCAACTATGCAGCCTTTTTCAAGCTAGAACTGATTTGATTACCTTGCTCATATGACAGAGGTAAGCCCAAACAGCTCATGTAGGCCTGTTTCCGGCCCTACTCCATGATGGTTCTCTGGACCACCATATGAACTGAAAAAAGACACCTTCTACACAATTAGCCATCAACATTCCTCATGCCACATCATGCATCCACCGTAGGAAATAGCCTGTTTCTCATAGTTGAAAATAAAATGCAAAAGAGTTCCATAACCTGTTTTCAAAGCTCTCATATGGTTACTTCATTAGTAATTAGAACTAAGCCATATTTATTTATACAAACTTGTGAGAAAGTTTTATTGCATATAATATGTGTTGGGCCTAATGATGTCCAATCTTTCTGGCTTGGTTTGGTCTGTGACATTCTGTCTTGTAGAGTTGGCTATCTGAGTTTTTAGTATGGAGTAAATTGGACCCTGAAGCAAGCATGTAACAGAGGAATTATAGGCTATGAGATAGGGCTTGAGGCTTCTTCAGGAAAGGTAAACAGTTGGTTTCTTTTGGTGGCTATAGATCAGCAATTTGCCAGAAGCCTTTGGTGTACCTATTTTCTTATCCAGGGAAGACATAAAGAACCTCCAATATTCCCCTCTTCTTCACCAGGTTGCAGAAACCTTAATCAATGTAGTTAGCTTTTCTTTTTCAGATGCTGACTTTTGTGCAGAAATCAAACCAAGATCTTGGAGTTCATTTGTTTAATCATAATCATGTATAAATACCATTTCAGGTGAATAAGAGATGTCTCTTTCTTGTTGAGTTTGAAAAAGAAATGAAGCTCATACTTGAGAATGTGACTTTGAAAGATTATTGTTTCGGAGGTCAAGAAGTAAATTCATCTTCCCTTGGTTGGGCAACGTCAGCAGTCTTTCCTAGAGACTTCTCTTTGCATGGTAAGATCTTTTCTGATGGCAGAAACACTGATATATCTATGCTGCTTCCACTCATAGATATATGCAACCACAGCTTTCGACCAAATGCTCAAATTGTTCCAGAACAAGATATGAACAGCCCAATTATGTGCAAGTTATTTGAATACTCTCAACCTCACAATGATTTTGATACTACATTATTTCTGGGTGGAAATTACTTTCCAAGATTCCAACTTTCAAAATACCAGGTATTGATTCTGTCTTGACCAAGGATGGTTATAGTATCACTTGCTAGCAAAGTTTATCAATCAGTACCATTTGATATGATCGATACACCTCTGATACGGCTTATTTCGGCTTCCATTTTTCATTTCTCTTATGGTTTAGTTTCTTAATATTTTTCTTTGCAAGAAATATGGTATGGGTATGACGTTAAGTGCCTTGCTCATGGTTTCTGACGGGTCCTGATTAGTGTTTTTGTTGCTAGCTTATTAAATAACATTAAATAACTTGTAACAAAATTGTATTGAAAACATATATGTGCTGAAGTGATGAAGTTAACGGTTGAAGTGCAATTAGGTTATTGGAAATAATTGAATTAATGAATATTATGCTTTCAATTTGATGAATTCTAGGAAATTATTTTCCTGAAACACATAACATCCATTGAATTAATGGATGTTATGTTTTCAATTTGATGAACCATGCTCGTTTGTTTTGCTTGGAAATCATTCGATGAACATTAACAATCGAAATGATTTTCTATTTATTAAATCTAAAAACACAATGGAACATAACTGGCGATTTTCTACCAATTTTCATTGATTTTGATCTTGGCTCAATTCTAGGGCATGAGTCTGGTATTAAAGCCATTAGATCCACCTACAATAGAACCTCCACATTATTTTTTTCAATTAAACACCATACAATTTTCAATTTTTTCAAAAAACTAAAAAAAGCTGCAAATAGAGATTTGCCAAGCTGGAATGATTTTCTCGACAATCCTTACTTCACTCCTGTGGAAACTGCATCCAAAGTAATGCTAACCTTGATGGTCTGTAGCTAACCTTGCAGATTGGAGGGCAAATTATTGCATGATTATTTGCTGTTCTTGAAGAATCGATGAGAATTTCAACAATTCAGGCTATGAATATAACTATTGATATGAGAAAGTTTCTTTGTTAGTGATAAATATTGAAACCCAAGGACATATTTTTAAGAACCAATGAAAAGCTTGAGACTTATATAGTAGTTTAGTATAACAGAATATGCTGCATTATTCTTTAGTACAATGGAATTGACATGGTAGTTTTTTTTGCCTCCTAACTACAAGCTCGCTTTTGTGCTCCATTTCAGAATTATCCAGCTTTATATAGTATCTTGAATGGCCATCAGAAAGTGGCCTTTATTTTCTGCACACCTGCAGCCTTGTGCCTGTTTGCTGGGTGTTTATAGTATTGAGCATCTTTTTAAGCAACCATAATGTTGCTATCACAAAATCAAAATGCATCATTTGGTTTTTGAAGATTATCTTTGCTTAATATCCTTTCATTTCTTTCAGGTAAGCTTGGGGGTCCTGGATTGAAAGATGGCTGTTTGCTGCCTTACAAGGACTTCTTTCCACTGACAAGGAAACAGTACTCAGGCATGATTTGAACACTCTGATGTCATTATCAGAGGAAGCTCCTTTAGGTGTGTCTCCCAACTGTTATTGCCCTCTCTGTCATTACACTGGAGCACTTCCCCACAAAGATCATGGAGGATGAATCCATTTTGAAAGGGAATGTTTCCAGTTCAACAGGACTAGCCATCCAATTCCGGATGCAAAAGAAGTTGATGATCATAGATGTGATGCAAAAGCTTGCTCAGAGAGTTAAGATTCTTTCGAAGGAAAAATCCACTCCACCAATGGCTGTATTCTAATTCTCCCAAATTATAAATTGCCTTAGTAGATCATCAATCTCTTCTTTGTTGTCAATCTTCCATGAAATTAACTTCTTCTGTATTTTGTTGCTTCACATGTTAATTTGAGCAGTTATATCATTCCATCCAGCAACTTCCAGGATGTTGCTATTCTCCTGTCAGTTCTGCTGCCCGAGTCTATGACAGACATTTAAAATATCAGGTTCAAGTTACATTTCATTGCCTGTCTCGAAATAGAGTTTTGAGATGTTTAAGCTGCAGAAATACTTCAGAAATTGTCGGATCTATTGAAACACTGCGACAGTTTAACAAAAGCTAAAGACAGAAAACCAAATTTTGTTCTTCTCTACCAAGAGGAAATTAAGATCCCCAGAGATGATTTGATGGAGGTGTGCCACTTCTTTTCTGTTTTAGTTCTTTTCTTTTGCAGTTTATTCTTAAATTATGTAGTAGGAGGTTCAATTATGTATGGTTTGTTCTTAGATTCTTCTTGTACCATGACTAACCAATTTTTATCAGTATTATTATATTCTGAGAACTAGAAGGAAACAGGTTTTTTTTTTTCTTTTTCTTTTTTAAAACAAGGGAACTGGAAAAATTGCAGGATAATGTAGCGAGTCTTATTAGTATGCTCCCCAAAAATAGATAAGGTCAAATATATTTGTGTAAATTGATAGCAAATGTTACAGCTCCAGAGGCACCGATGTGAAAGGAGGATTGTTGCTCTCTATAGATTATTTTTATCCCCTTGAAAAATGATAATTCTCGAACTGGAGTCCAGAATTTTATCTTTTCTGTTCAGAAATACATACATCAATACTTATCGAAGGATCCAAATGAAATTTTACATCAAAGAAAAATTCCAAATGAAAGCAAGAAAACCAAGATGACACATATTCACATGGTCTAGAAGAAAGCCAAACATAAATAAACTAAGAACAAGAAGTCCCATGAAACAATCTCTGAATTCGTCATACTTTTCTCTGTAGCCTACGTAGTCATGGGAAGACACCAGTATGGCCCATTACAGATGTATAGGAGAAAAGGAAACTTAAAGGAAGACCAAGAAGAAATATTCTTCCACTATTAATCTTCTCCCATGAAAGCTTTCAGATGTTCGAATCCTACTCACTCTCCTGCAGGGATCGATCGGCCTGCTCCTCCCAAAGGTGACCTTGAGAGCTGCCTTGTGAGGTCCCGAAAGGCCGGCCTCACCTCAAGAACCTTAGGCTGCAGCCGGTCCTTCATCTTCTCATCCTCTTGCTTGATCCTTCTCACTTGGCTGTGGACTGGAACATGGTATCCCTCCCTCAAGCTCTCCTTTTCACCTCTCATGTTTTGTTCCATGTTCTCCGTTCCAAGAATTATGCCAAGGCCACCTTATCACAATCCCCTTTGGATCTCTTTTATATATGCTAAATAAAAGTGGAGGGGGGAGGGGGCATGGTTTGCATGTGAGGACCAGATAGGAAGGGAAGGTGGGTAGGAAATATCTTTATACTTTGTTCAGTTGGAGACGGCTACTTTTGAGCCGTTAGGGAAAGGAATAGTGTGGCTCCACCATCTTTTATTTAAAAAAAATGCAATAAACTTTAATCAGTAATCAAAGAAATTCTATGCCTCATCAGATTATTTAATTAACCCTTCTTTACTCCCAAAAAAGAGGTTATTTAATTAACCCTTGATGGATTGTAAGATTTGAGTTTGAAGTCCGAGTCAAAGGTTAGGCAAGTGAAATGAGTACAAATGCACGGATTAGGACTTGTGTGCACCTTTAGAAGACTATTTGAAAGAGAATCCATGAAATAAATGATATGATCATACGTGCAATATCGAAAAGCTAATGGCACTGCTAATTAGATGGCGATATATATGAGGAATCATATTGGAACTACTTTATGGACTGCTATATTGAATATTTTTTTTAGTTTTTTTTTTTTTTTTGATTCATATGGATATATTTTCTCTAGCTTGGTATGAATAAAATCTGATTTTACCAAAAAAAAAAAAACATGCGCTGTCCATCTCATTTAACTTTTATACTTCGCAAAAATCTCAATAAAAAGCTTCAATTTTTCTTTTTCTTCCTCTTAGAAATATCAGTTTGAGTAATTTTAGACTTGGACACTTCAGTGGAGGAATTCAATCTAGCCTGAATTGGACTATGGATTCTTTGACATTTGGCTTCATGGAACGGGTTATTGGAATCGGCAGTTTTGTTGGTAATATTGAATACTTCTTGGTTTTGCTTCGTAGGCTCCAGGAATCCAACAAACATGGGCGGCTTGCCAGATGATCTAACACTTGTCCAATCCTTGGCAATGGGAAAACGTATTGGATTGGGAGATGATGTCCTTTTCCTGATGGAATTGGGAGGTGATGTCATGAGATCTTTTATGGTTATTAACTGCTAACTAAGAAGGAATAAAGAGCACCTGTTTAGCAAGGAATCAAAGATGTGCATAACAAGCAAAGTATGGATCTATGTAGTTAGGGATGAAGTAGGATGAAACATGAAATCTAATGGTATAACGAAGACTTGATAAATGGGTGGTCTTTTAGCATCAAAAAAATTATAAAAAAGGACCTCAGGAAAACCTCTCACTATTGAGCTTATGAGTCTAAAGTTTCAGCAGAGAAGCTAAGTAAATTGAGAGGTGGGTTAAGTAAGAGACAAGGATCTATGCAAGGTGTCCTGTGATGAAGTCTAGATTGGAACATTACTTGGAATCGAACTCTCAACTTCTCACTTAAAGGGCAAGAGATCACACATCCAAGCAAGTGCTGGGTGGTCATACTCCAGAATTATCAAGCATGCTTCAATCATGGATTTTGGAGCAACATCAACTACGAATGTGTTACAGAAGATTATCTTATTTTTGCACACATAACACTTAAAGGAACCAAGGTAGTGAAGGGTGAGTCTTAAAATTGAGCATTGCACCTTTTTGACTTGCAACTACAAGGCATGATCATGCTTGAGTTATGCTTAGCCCTTAATTTTGATTACTGAATAAAATCTGCATACAAAAAGAAGAGTTTTATAATATTAAACATTTAAGAAAATAATAGATAAAAGGTTACTGACAACATATTCTATCTTCCAACCCACTATTTTTTAAATTTTAAATGATAAAATTACTAATTCGGGCATTAAAAGTCAGACACTAAATAATCAGTCTTCATAACTTGATGTCTTGCTTTCAAATCAACAAAGGAGCAAGAGAAGGTCAAAACAAATTCTTATAATTTACAATAATTCCCAGCATACAGACTCAGAATCATCTTCTTTCCGCTTCCTAGTTTAAAATTGAGGTAATTCCAGAAAGCATTGGGAGATCTACATAAATATTTCCAAAACAGGAAAAGAAAACCTCCCCTCTTCTTGGAATAATGCAAAATACACCAATTTTCTCCAAGAAATTTTTATATTTCCAGGTCCACTTGGAAAGGATAGAGATGGAGACAAGACCTTCAGATTTATCCGCATAAACAGAATCTCAATTCACCAGACAATGAAAGCCACTAAATTGTGTTCCTTGCTTTTATGAAAGGAAAAGCTTATCAATTCTCTATTGAATCTATTAGGGAGCTTAAGAAGCAAATACAAACAACATTAAAAATATAACTACAACAATATTGAAGCATAAAACTATACCCTAAGTCCTTCAAATAAATTTGAACCGGTGACATCCATAAGCGAGGTGGGCATAAAATGCAGCCACCACCAGCCGATAGGTTTCAGAGAAACAAATGATTCAATAATACAGTTGACATCTTGAGATGGATGGCGTGATCCCATCTTTCAATCACGATGGTCCGTGATTGATTCGATGGCCATGCTTGGATGAGACCATGCAACATCACAAGATGTGTCGTCATGTATTACATATATATCCATCCAATCATGATTGTCGTGCCAATCATGGATGGCCATGATCAAAAGTCCGGTGATGGTTAAACGGCCAGATCCATATCCCAACCAGAGATGATCCTAGCTCATTGAATTTTCATGAAGAAGATAAAACAATAACCAAGAGGGAGAGAGCTTGAAAGATACAGCAACAAAGAGACTGAGAGATTAATTTAAATTACAAAAATGGAAGCCGGAGGGAACCTCACGCTCTCATCGAACCAACATAAAATGGTTTGGTCCAAAGTGGAGTTTGAGCCTGTCCCATCTCCTTAAAGCCTGTCTATTTTTACAGCCCTTGGACAAATAATGGTGTGCAAAATTAACTAGAGCTCTCTCTCTCTCTCATGGAGGGCTAAACTCAAAGGCCATACGGGTCGTTGGCTGAAGCTGCCCTGTTTGACGAGCGCCCTCACCCTTTTCCTTATCCATGTGTCTTAATTCATCACATTTGAGAAGAAAACTTCCCTTATCACATGGTCTCTAAATGAGTGGTTATTGGTTGAACCACGTACACAGTGGTGGACCAGTCCAACTGCGGAGCAACATGCAATGCCCACGGATAATATGGAAAAGAATGCAATGCACGTGCTTTTGCATATACGTTTTGCTCCATCGGCTCAGAGCGGATCTGATTCAACTAAAGATTATGTCAAAAGAATATTTTGTGCACCACAGGTGGTGAAACTCCGTATGTACCATCAATGATAATTGACTCCCGTGTGGGACCGGTGAAAAAAAAAAAATTCTGCACTATCCTAATCCCGCACGTAGCAAATCACTGCAGACGGTATTTGGCGAAAAAAATTTTTTTTTTTCCTGCTGCATCTGGCTCCAGCGGTGTACGCAAGCTGCACCGATGGTGCGCAAAGTATTTTTCTACCTTTCAATAAGTTCGTTGCACGATGAGCCACATAAATTGGTGGCTTGTAACTAAAAATAATTTTTAATAATTATTTAAAAAAAAAAGAGAGAAAATGTTTAGAATAAGCCCAACGAGATACGAAACCCCACTACTTAATCATCCAGGCATATGCTAGCAATGTATCATCCAAAAGTTGAAATAAAAATCCCTGGTTGCTACTTGGAGATGCATAACAAGATTGAGTAGTCGTTTTATGTGACGGGTATTCAAATCATAATTGTTATATATCTGTTACTCATTGTTCGTTCAATTGAAATAATGTTTTTGATTTCAAAATCCTTGTAAGCTTAAAACAATATTTTAGTTTGTAAATAATGGTGTTGTTTAAAAGAAAAGCCACTATTCTATAGCTTCCAATTGTTACTTCTCACTCTGATGGCTAACAATCAAGGTTTAAAATAAGGCTATTATGATAGTTTTTTTTTTAGCCTTCTTTGTTATTTACATGTATAATAACAGGAAAAAACATGCTCACAATCATAGCGGGTTAGTTGGCAAATAGGGGACACTATTTTTATTTGCACTTTCTCCAAAAAAACATGTTTTAGTAAAATGGAAAAAAATTAAATTATTCAAATATAAGTATATTTATAGGAATTAGCAAGTAAAATATCTAATAATTGAACAAGAAGATTTGTCAAAAAAGCCCACAATATAGTTTTAGTACGGTTGGCCACATAAAAAGCAGTCCAATAACAAAATATATTTTTCAAAGTTCAAGTTTGTAGTCAAATTTCCTCCCAAAAGAGATTGTATTGTTTGAAAAAACAACAATTACAGGAGAAGAGTAATATAAAAATGATCCTATTATTTTTTATTTAATAGTCATTAAAAATATGATATTGCAAAAAAAATTGGAATTACGTAATGTAGGGCAAATAATGGCCATAGAACTTTCTTCTTTTTGAAAAACTAGCCATCGCAACCGCTAATAGTGGTCGAGGACAGGTTAATGAAATAACACACTGTGTTTCCTTGAAAAGAGATTGTATTTTTTGAAAATTATAATTTCAGAGTGAAGTGAACAATAATCAAACATAATAATATTATTTTCTATTATCATTTATTAGCAGCGGATGTTAATAACAATTATTATTTTAATATTAAAAATTTGAAATGACAAATAAATGTGTTGTCGCTATTATAAAAGTCTCAGTGGTGGTTTTAGTTGAGGAGACCATTTATAATGGAATAACATTGTTGTTGGAACCTTGCCAACAATGGAGCATAATAGCCATTATTTTATTCCAAAAATTTACTGGCGGACCAAGTTAAGAAAATCAAAGCCATTGTTTCTGCTAGACAAGCATTGAAGCATATGACAGTCTTCAGGATGGGAAATCAATATTCTCGAAAACTTGGTCGACAGATTTTTCTCAGAAAAGTCGGCAGATGGATAAAATTGAAGCAAACTTCAGGTAGATCGCATACGCCCTTCTTGGAGGAGCTTCTAGGTGGTTAAGCTTTTGCAGCGTTTTTTTGTTGTTGCAAAGAAGATGATGCGAGGGAGGCCTAAGAACATGGCTCATTACTTGATCTCTATTAATAAATATTTGGGGCCTTCTTTCCCTGCCTTCCTGAGATTATAAAAGCCTCGTGCCCAGGGCTGGCAGTGGCTTCACATCCATCCTTGGCCTTGCTAAGGCTCGCTCAGTTGCCTGCCTAAAAACATGTCGTTGAGACCATAAATTCAGAAGAGGTCTAACGATGGCTTGTCCAATATTAGAACCACGTGCCTAATGTTTTAGACCACCTTGAATTCTCCACGCTGCCCATAGAATAGTTTCAAAACAGACTATGACTCCAAAGGATGGATTAATTTGATATGTCAAAAGCTGCACGCAACTTCGTCTTTAGAACAATACCTTCAAGAAAAAGTCACACATCAATGCGAAAATAAATCATGGACCAAGTTTAACAGTCTGGTCGGTAAGCTTGGACTTGCCGTGGGTTGCTTGTTCTGAAGCAGATATTTTAAGACCGGCAGGTGGAATCGTATACGTTAAACCTCCAACCCCACGTGCACCTAATGCCAATATAAGTTTGGTCTACCTCCCCCTGATTTGGAGCCAATAGGACGCTATAAAGGACATGTATTAGTGATGCTTCACTCAGTTCCATCATCTTTGGTTTATTTACATATTTGGGGATGGACCATCAAAGACACTTCATTCTTTGCTGAGCATGTCTACCGCACATGAACTGCCAACTGAAAAATAATTCTCTATCCACCACATCCCAGGGAAAAAAAAAATACATCTCCTCACTAAATTACACCACATAGCATAATTAATAAAAAATAGACATTTAATATAATTTAATTTTTTTCTTAATTTTTTTTGAAAAAATATTTTTTTTATCGAATGCTATGACATTCAGATAGTATTATAGACATCCCTTACTTTTTTTATAGGATGCAACAGTATGTCATAATATTTACGACGTCTTATTAATTTTTATCATATTTTAATAATTATTTATAGGATGTAACGGAATATCATACGATGTAATAAGATATTATATATTATTATGACGTCATATTAATTTTTTGTGACATCCTGATAATTGATTATAGGATGCAACAAGATGTCATAATATTATTATAACATCATGTTATTTTTTATGACATCCCAATAATCATTTATAAAATACAATAAGATATTATAATATTATTATAAAATCTTAATAATATTATTATAATATCTTATTATTTTTTATGATATTCCAATAAGTGTTTATCGGATGCAATATGACATCATGATATTATTATGATATCTTGTTAATTTTATACTATCTCAATAATTATTTATAAAATATAATAAGATGTCATGAGATACAATATAATATCATAATATTATTATAACATCATATTATTTTTTTATGACATCCTGATAAATATTTATAAGATACAACAAGATGTCATAATATATTAATTTTTATAACATTCCATTAATTATTTATAGGATGTAATAAAATGTCATGAGATGCAACAAAATATCAAAAAAATAAAATAAAATAAAAAATAAATAAAATCAATTTGATCGAAAAAATAAAAAAAAATTAAACTACATTAAATATCTACACTCATATTAATTGTGGTCTAATCCAATGAAACAGTATATTTTTTTCTTCACCAAGGATGGTAGACAAAAAAATTTCCCACCAACTAAATGACTTTCTTTATGGCTAAGCAATCAGCTAAGATGCCATGGATTGAGTGAGCCGTAGTTCCGATGGCCCTTCATGACATTTTATTTTATCTTTTTTTAAAAAAAAATTCAGTACTCATGATGGCTTTACCATTTAACTAATTATGGCTACTCCCATCAATTCTCTCATTATAAAACAAGCACGCCATCAAACAACAAATTTTAAATACACTGACATACCTCTGAATCGGTTCATCGGTCCTATGACAGAAGACATCAAGATATAGTGTAATACAAAAATTAATATCAAGATAATGATGGCAGTCCGGTTTTATCATGAGCATCCTACCATACGAATCAAGACAATGTGGAAAGCTAACACGCGCAGAATTTTAACAAATTAATTCTCGGTTACAACCAGTAATAAATAATCATTATACCATCCATGTGGTTCGGAACACCGCCCCCCCCCCCCACCCCAACCCAACCCCCGGGCCCCTCCCTCCCTCCATCAATATTATCTTCACCATGATCACGCTGGTCAAAAATTTAGTTGCCCTGATCCAAAGCCAAGTACTCATTCTAATCTTAATTTTACTAGACATAAGTTAGCATTCGCTCTCATGTGCCTGTGTGCGCTAAATTCTCCTGCTGTAACAAATCTTTGGCTTCATTAACATGTTATAACAAGCCACAACATAATTCCATTCCATCCGGCCCATGCAACTCTGGAAACTTTAGCATATATCTCCTCAATATTTGATACAAAATATTTGATGCCGGCACATCTCCCAGGCATCTCTCAATCATATCTCAGAGTCAAATTGTAGATTTCACTTCACCCACACCCTCCAATTCCGTATTAGCACACGACAATGTCCTTACAGAAATAATAAATGATCTAAAACAATATACAGAAAACTAGTAAAAATAAATCATTTCATTCCATCTATAATTTCATACTTAACTATCCTGCTTAGGGAGAGATAGGGAGGATTAGGTAATCAGTTCGGTAGAATCACATTCTAAATGGTACCTCGTTAAAACAAGAAGCAACAAATTCTACAAACATAGGCGAGGCAGAGAATTTGGATAATCTTTACACAAGAACCAGATCCCACTTGCAAACGGTTTCAATCGGTAGAAGTACCACGATAAATATTGCAAGGTTACCCTCTGAGAAATGATCACAAACATAGAGAGATGGTAATTTATGATAATAGCGAAAGGATAGAAAGTCAAAGGCACTAAAGATTTCATGGCGATTAGAAGAATAGCTAGCATGCTTTAAAGAAATAGCCGGAAGATCAGGGCATTAAACCTGCACCTGATGTGATGTACAAATAGATAGGCCAGTGATAAAGACTGCTGAAGAGGCATGGTATTACAAAGGTAAACGAAGCATCTCTAAGAAAACATGTTCAAAAGCATGGATATGAGAGAGTCCCTGAACTGATAAGAAACTTGGAAATTTTGAATACTACAGACACACCAAGCTAAATCAAAAGGCTAAGTTATAATTTGTGCAGAAAAGGCAAGCAAAAGAATCCAGAGACGAGAAGCTAGAATTTGAGGTGCCTTAATAATACATAAAGAAGAAATGTTATGGGCCTTAAAAAAAAATGGTGTAATCATACAAGAACTCACATGTGGGCATCTGACTTCGAAATGTATAAATGATAAAGATGGAAGTAGGAAACTATACACTACATGGGAATCAGTACTGGGCAGCATTTTCCTTTTTTTGAAATAATTACTGGGCAGCATTACCAAGAATAAGAAGATCGGAATTCGATATCATATCTAAAGGGCCATGACCCAGTTATGGTCTTGGCAATCCAGGATCTTAGCAGAGGCAGACTAAGGACAATGAAAGTGGCTGCCCTAGGACCTGAATCCATACCATTGCACTTATCAAGGCAAGCCTTTTACCATTACATCATAACAAACTGCTGATCAATGTAACAATGGATGATCACAAGGGAATTTGATCATAAATCTATTAAGCAAAAATATAAAAGCTAGGAGAATGCCATACTAAAGGATAACTTTGAGGTGTTATAAATTATAAGGAAATATGGAATAGCACAATTACCATGGAATAAACCTGGATCACTGTTTGCTGGTTTTTATTTCTAGGAACACCTTTTGCTTTCTATTTAACTAGAAAAATAATGGAGTTCCAGATTTCTAATTTGAATTTCAGTGGAGGGGCTTTTAATTGCACAAGTAGACAATTCAAATTTTGCAACAGCATGATACTGTAACTAGGAAAGGAAGGGAGACAATCATGAAATTTGAAAGTCATCTCAAAACTTGAAGAAATTGTTATCATTTAAAATCACTAATTTTTGGATTTCCTACACATCTGCCTTCAACCCTAAGAGTCATAACTAAGGCACTGGGGAGGACCAGTTCAAAAAAAAAAAAAATGCAAGTGACAATTCCATCCAAAGAAGAAAAGTGGAACTATGTAGGGTATATTTATTTAGTTTATGGGAGGCGAGTGGTTATAGTAGGGCAGAGGTCAAAAAGTCATAAGACACTACAAAATTGCAATGCGACACGATATCCCTCACTGTTGGAGAGGGAGTCCATTGAGAAATCCTGTAGAGATTCATAGCAATTGGATGGCATGAGCCATGAGATGGGGATTACTCACCATTGAGGGCCTGTTTGGATGTTTGGGCCCAAAATCCCATGGGATTCATTAGGTGGGCCAACACAACTAGGAAAAAAAATCAGCCTGAGTTAAATTTGTGTTCACAAATACCCAGGGGCCCTTGAAGTGGGCTGACTTGAATCCCATAAGGAGAAAAAGAAGACCTCAACGATCTTTTTTTTTTTTTTCGGGCTGGTCCACTCCAAAGGCCCCTAGGAATTTGTGAATAGAAGTCTAACTCAGGCTGATTTTTTTTTTTTCTAGTTGTGCCGGCCCAATTAATGAATCCCACGGGATTTTAGGCCCAAACATCCAAACAGGCCCTGAATGGAGCTAGAATCCATCACTATATCCAAGGGAGGTGGAGATCGGGAACAGATGAATGCACTAGATTTTTGTCAAGTTGCAGATTGGATAATGCACATGGTGAAAAATCACAAATTTTAGCTCAGCCAGAATATCCATATTCTGTCCTAGAATCATAATCTGATGCTCCAGAAAAGGGTTGCTTAACAAAAATAAGTGAGAAACCCATGCCAA
Organism: Elaeis guineensis; assembly: GCF_000442705.2. NCBI lineage: Eukaryota > Viridiplantae > Streptophyta > Magnoliopsida > Arecales > Arecaceae > Elaeis > Elaeis guineensis. Next base: position 3,063,226 of record NC_026002.2, read on the forward strand.
CTAAAAAGGGAGGATCTTTCCAACAAGACTACCACAGATTAGATAAAAACATAACAGATTTGCAGATGCAATAGCTGCCAATACTAAAAGAAAGATACACACACACACACACACATACACACACACACACACACACACGCACGCACATATATACATATATATATATACACACACACATATATACATATATATATATATACAGACACACACACACACACATATAATCTAAAGCTCCAGAAAAGGGTTGCTAAACAAAGATAAGTGAGAAACCCATGCCAACTAAGAAGAGAAGATCTTTCCAACAAGACTACCCCAGATTAGATAAAAACATAACAGATCTGTAAATGCAATAGCTGCCAATACTAAAAGATATATATATATACATATATACATATATATATATATACATATATATACATATATATACATATATATAATATATATACATATATATACATATATATATATATATATATATATACATATATATACATATATATATGTATATATATGGGCAAACTTTGGTACGGTCGACTAGATTTGGGCTCAGATCTAGTCAGCTTAAAACTGATAATGGAAATCCTACATCGATGATCCAAACCATTGGATGTGATCTACTACCTTAAAATACTTGCATACCAAAAATTATATGATTAGAAGATCCCTAGTTTATGTATCAAGTAATCAAAAAATACATCTAATTCAATTTTATTTAGGCTGTCCAATTTTTGACTACTTAATGTATAAGCTGGGGTCTCCAAATTATATGAATTTTTGTGTGCCAGTAGTTTTAAAGTAGTAGATCATATTTAACGACTGGGATCATTGATGTAAGATCCCTATTATAGAGTTTTAACCTGATCAAATCTGAGTTCAAATCCGATCGATCTGATTCTAGCCTGTATGTGTGTGTGTGTATTCAGATAATGCAGTTCTAGTTGATGAGATTAAGGCCCTATTTTGGATTGTTGTAGACAGTAGAGCTTTAGAAGTTTTTGAAAGTAGAGCTTTTGAGAACTAAAGCTTTTGAAAGTAAAATTTTTACAAAAAACTATTTGCTGTTTGGTAGCTACATTTATAAAGTACTTTTTTAACATATGTTTGGTAACTAAAATAAAAAAAATAATTTTGGTACAATAAAATAACAATAAAAGATATTACATAGTATTATCTAGTAGAGAATAATATAATATAATATTATATATTAAAATATTATTATACTATATAATATTATTAACATGTAATATAACATAATATTGTAATATGATATAATATTATTATATTTATAATATAATTTATAACGTAATATATTATATAATAGATTATAATAAAATATAATGTATTATATTATTAAAATATTATTATGTCATATTGTATTATTATAATATAATAACATTATAATAGATTATGTTTAATGTCTATGTCATAAATATTATTATATTTTAAATTATTATTTTATTATATAACATTATTATCATATAATGTAATATAATATAATATATACTATAATATGGTATTATTATAATTATATAATATATAATGTAATATAATAAAATGGATTATAATCTATCTAATAATAAACTATAATATAACATATTATATTATATTATTGTAATATAATAATATTATAATAGATTATATTATATGTCTATAACATAAATATTATTACATTTTAAAATATTATCTTATTGTATAATATTATCATCATAAAATGTAATATAATATAATATAAACTATAATATAATATTATTATAATTATAATGTAATATAATATAATGGATTATAATCCAATCTAATAATAAATTATAATATAAAAATATTATATTATTGATAAATATTGTTAATATCAAATTATATTTTAATAATGTAATAATAATATAATAGATTATATTATATATTCATAATATATCATATTATTATTTTATTATTATATTATATTATATTTATAGTATAATAATATAATATGATATAATTATGAGATTGGTTAGTGGATATTTCTATCATTATAAAAATTTTATTTAAATCAAAACATCTTTCCAACATTAGCTAAAAAGCACTTTTGGGAAAAGCTTTAAAATAAAACTTCCCCAAATAGACCTTTTCAGCTTCCTGACAAAGTCAAAACAGCTTCTCGAATTTTTACCAAACATCACCATATCACTCCAAAGAACTTTGTGAGGGCCAGAAAGTACTTTCTAACACTCTAAAAGCTTAGCCAAACATGGCCTAAGTGGTGTGATTCTAAATCAGAATAAGATGAAAATCGATCAGACTAAGCATTCTGAAAATAGTTTTCCAAGAAAATGTACACACAATGCAACTCCAATGGGCCTTAAAAGGCCATTAGGTTTCCAATAAAATTTCCTAGCATATTACTTTAACTGACTTTAGCTCTTTCTAACAATAAGATTGGACAGGAGAGAGAACAAAACTGATCAGCAATAAACTGTTAGATCACAAGGTGCTGAAAGATTGCATCTTTAAGTGACACTGCCATGTAGTTTCTCTCCAAACATAATAAAACACCGGATCTCTATCAAAATTAACTATTAAATATCAATTGGGAGCTGTTAATAACATAAAGAGTAAGTCTAGCTGTAAATTGGGCTTTGAAAGGCACAAAAACTAAGAGAAATAAAGAAGAGAAAATATAAAAACCCCATCCAAAATTGATAAACAGGGTTGCAAACGAAGTTCATTAAAGAAATTGAGACAAAGTGTTCCAATGCATGCTTTTTATGTGCTTTATATATCACTCCTAGAAAATTCAAATTTTCCAAGTAAAACCAGATCAGCTCTCGAAACCATGCCCCATTATTTGTCTAACCTTAAGAATGCTGATTCCATCATGGTAAGTTTACAATGTGAAATCTTTACGGATCTAAGTTAACAATCTTAAAGCCCAAAACAACAGATGTTAGTAATGCAATAAGGAAAAAAAACATTTTATAATAAATAACTTAGACATAGCCTTTTTTTTTTTTTTTAATAGCAATTCTTTATCAAACAAATAACAGCACAATAGATGTATACAGATTCCAGAATTGCAAGCTCAAACATGAATATTTTTTCCAACAATAACAGCACCAAGTAGAATGATGCACAGCATGTTCGAAAACTGTTATTAAAACCTCCTGTAAGCTTGAGTTGGATCCCACTTCAAAGCATGGGGCTAAAGTACGGGTGGTCCATAAAGGCCATGAGTCAAACCATGGAAGAAAATACGTGCAACAGTTGGCTGAACAAATTTACAAGAATCTTGTGTTACAACTATATTTGATCATGAGAAATAAGCAAAAATTACATAGGCATCTTACCGCAACCTAACAAGTGCCTTATATATTGTTTTCCACACTTCTATTATGAATATATTATTTAGGTGATTAAAAGATCATGGTGCTCGGATGCACATATGGTTATAGGATGACATGACGTTTATTCAGGGGAAAAAACATTATAGTACACAACCCAAATAAGAGAGCAAATTAGTTAGATCTAGTTGAAGTTTTATTTTTTAAGAAAAAAGTCCAGAATTAGATCACAAGAATAGAACTCAAAAAGAAGGAAACCTCTAAGTTAGAAATTGAAAGGGAAGGGGAAGAAGAAAACGGAGAAGTATAACAAGATTATGGTTCAGACGCAAAAAGGAAAGTGAATAGATGTGGAAAAAAAATTGCTTGCATAAATACCAGCAAGAAGAATTAGAAGATAAAAGAAATAAAAGGAAAAAAGATGATTAGGACAAGATCACAAAAAGAGTTGAAAAATGGACAAAGTGAGACAGCACCTTTTGATGCTAGAATGTTAGAAGACAAAAGAAATAAAAGAAAAAAAAAAAAAAAAGATGATTAGGACAAGATCACAAAAAGAGTTGAAAAAAAGACAAAGTGAGACAGCACTTTTTAATTGGGCAGGTAGGAAATGTAGTTGCTAGGATGTTCGACAACTGCACACGACATAACCAGAAGCAGAAATTATACTAAACGCATCCAACATGTTTCAAATTACTACCCATACTTTGTAATCTTAATCTGGGTAAACATCCAGGAATCAACCCAACAAGACAACAGTATCATTTCTCTACATTTTGATTTCCTTCGAGGATGAGAATCAGCAACAACACCGCACGCAATCAAAACAAATTCAAAAGGAGAGGGGATTCTTGGATTTTGTTGACAGAAGATCTGACTGACTGCAACTGAGAGGAATTATGTTGCCCTCTTTCTCTCATGTTTTATCAAAATTCCCGTCCAGGGCATGCATAGCATTGAAGGCCAACTAAATAAACAAATCGGCTATGAATTCAACAGATCTGACCAAATAAACAACTGCAAACCCTAAATCTCAAATTCAGGGTTTCATTCATTTCAAGATGCAAATCAGCTATGAAAGAGTACACAAATCAAAATATCCGTACACATCATCATATCAAAAGTAACAATAAGTGCTTTTCCGTCTAGAGATCGAAATCCAAAACAGTAGCAGAAATCAATAAAGGGAGGAAAAGCCAAGCTTGCAAGAAATCGGGACTTATGTTCGTTCTACCTCTATGCCCCACTACAGGAGGGATCTGCGCGCCTGGTGATCGATCAATCCTGCCTCTTGAGCTTCTCGATACGTTGGTTGAGCTGGTTGAGGCGGACGATAAGGCTGGTGACGGCGAAGAGGAGCCAGTAGAGGAGGAGCGCGGCGGCGATGAGGAGCGCGTTGCGCTGGCTCTTCATGATCGACTTCTGGTGGCGGAGGTGCTCGGCCGGGGTGCAGGCATGCTCCTGATCGCACGTCGGCCGGGTCTCGTACTTCCAGTAGATATCCATAAGGAGGAAGAGGCAGAAGGGCACCACCGAAAGCAGCGGCTTCAGCGCGCTACGCACGACGGCCACTATCCCCCGCCGGAGCCCATCCAGCCCCGGGAGGGTCAGGAACAGCAGCATGATCGCCTCCGCCCCCGCCGCGTACCCCAGCACCACCCACTCCAAAGCCATCTCCGGCGACGACGACGGAACCCTAACCCTTACTATCGATCACCCTGCAACCAGACCCTAACCAGAGACCCAGATCAGAGTTTTCCCTTTTTTTTTTTTCCCCCCCGCCCTCCTTCCCTTCTCTTTACTTGTCTGTGAGACGACGGAAGGGCGTTAGCATTTAAGGCGCTGTGGTGGGTTAGATGGCCGACGCGTCGCATACGGAGTGTTCCAAGCGCTGCGGAGCAGGTTGTTGTATCGGTTTCCGCATAGATTATTTATGCGAAGAATAAATATCTGCCGTCCAAGCTCAAAATGTCGGAATCGAATGGCAGATTCTTGAAATTTTATGCGGACATTTGGATAGGACGAACAACGCTTGAGCGCTCCACTATGGCGTGCAAAGCAAAAAGACCGACTTGTTGACTAGGTTTCGACTCGGTGTTTCCCTTCATCATCAGCTGACTGGAGCCCACAAAATGTGTGGCTCAAACCTTAGGGTTTTCCTGTCCGCTGGTTTCAGGTTGTGTTCTCTCTTTTGCTTTTGCTTCTGCTTCGTCGAGAAGGAAGGAATGAGTCACCGCCGAAGCCGGGGCAGGCCGTAGGTAGTTGGTCTGGACCGGTCTGACGTTTGCCGGGCCGAATCCGCTTCAGATCACAATCCAGGCCAAGCCTTCAAAAATAAATGTGGGGGTTCGGCCCGGAAATCAAGTCCAATGAAACTTCGAACCAGATGTACATCCCATTTATGACTGATCCAAAATCCAAGACCAACACAGATCTGATCCGAGATCTTTCTTCTTCATCGTCTTCTTCTTCTTCTTTTTAACAGACGATCACTTACTCTAATGTAAGAGCAGTCTAAAAAATTAAAATATAAAAAATTTCAAAAAGTCAAAAGACAAACATCACTCTTTCTTCAGACCCAATCGCCAGCATGCTCCATCACAAAAGCCATAGTCCAGTCTACAGCAGTGTTTGCTTTCTGATAGACATGTCGCATCTGAACTGCAGAAGCATGATGGAGAATAGTCCAGATGTCTCGAATGAGTGTGTAAGCCTCCAGATGCTTCACTCCCTCCCAAATCCAAGTGATGATGGTGGCAGAGTCACCCTCAATGTAATCTTGTTCGCATGAAGCTGCCATCTGGTGAGGGTGATACCTCCCTCAGACAACATGAAGCTCCACTTCTAGAATGGAAGGCTCAACAAGGTAGGAGGCACTAGCAGCCAACAGTTTAGCATCAGGACCACGAATAATGAAGCCCGTGCCGTCCCTCCCATCTCTGACATTGCCATCAAAGTCATCTTGACAACCCCGATAGAGGGGTTCCTAGAAGATGGATAAAACCCTACGAGTCACTATCGGAGCAGCAAGGGAGCTCAAAGAATTGGGGTTGCCAACAGACGGTGTAGCAGGGTCAAACTGGATGTACTCCACAGCAAGGCAAATAGCTCTATCCAGAAATCGATGAGTAGGAACAACATTGCCCTCAAAGACCATGCTGTTTCTAAAAAGCTAGATCTAATAGGCGATATAGGCCATCCGACCACTAGCTGCAGTCAACCTGTCAGTGACACTCGATGGATGAGGCCGAGGAAAGGGACCAACCATGAGTCCATACTCGACTCCCATAGGAGGCCACCAGCTTGTCTCCAGATAATCCTCGCCCTAGGGCAATGTAGAATGGCATGCTCAACAGACTCATTCTCCAAGCCACAGATCGGACACAAAGTTGGGATCTCTATGCCCCTATCCCTAAGAAGTATCCGTGTCGGAAGATGATTCCAGGTGAGCTTTTAGAGGAAGAGCCTCACCCTAGGGAGAGCGGCAACTCTCCAAATCCATGCAGCCTCAATCCTTCTGGTCGGCACAGATTGCACATCAAGGAGAAGTCCCTTAAGAGAACCCTCATGCAGCAAGAATGACCCCACATCCTGACATCCTAGTAAGAGTGTACAGGAATCAGGATGGCGAGGAATCGATCTGCAAGAGGGCTGCCAAAACATCGAGTGATCTCGTACGCTCTCCAGCATGGACCATCTGCAGTAATAAGGTCAGAGACCTACATATCATCACTCACCTCACTGCTGAGGAAGGTCGGCTAGCGGAAGAGAGGAAGAGTCGAAATTCAGGTGTCCTAGATCACCTCCACCGAACATCCATCCCTAATTAGATATCTAACCTGATCCATAATATCCAGTCCACGAGCACCGATCTCCCTCCAGATAAAGGAGCAACCCTGCACAGCCTAGATGGGGGCCCTCTGGTGCCATACTCCATAGCAAGCTCTCATCACCCTACTCCACAAGTAGTCTGGCTGGATCAGAAATCTGACTGTATGCCTCCCTCCTCGCCAGTAGAGATTGGATCCCGAGATCGCCATCTCGCACGGGCTGACAAATCACCTCCTAGGATAGCGGGTGGACCTGATGCCGATCTCGCCTAGAGCCCCATAAAAAGCTGCAAATTGCTGCTCCAGTCCTATAAGACATGAAATTAGCACGATCTTATTAGCCAGAGATACACCAGGATAGAGCTCAGCACTGACCGCACCAGAGTCATTCTGTCCATCAAAGATAGGGCACTGGCCTGCCATCCCTATAGGCACTCTTCGATCTGCTACTCCATGGGTCTACACTCAGCTCTCCGCAAGCGACGGCTTGTGATCAGGACACCAAGGTAGGTCAGGCTCCCTAACTGCTCCTAGATCGCCAGACACTTCAGAATCACCAGCCTTACTTGGGGCTTCGTCCTGGGACTGAAAATGATAGTAGATTTCTGAAAGTTCACCATCTGATCAGACGTTCGATAGTAAGCCTCAACAATAAAAGCCAGGCTCTGCATTTCGGATCGAGGCACGTCGAATAAGAAGACAGTCGTCTGCAAAAAGAAAGTGCGAGAGCGGATGGGCACCAGGGGTAGGCCAAGCCTTCGATGCCACCTTAACCCCTCTAATAGGAATAAAAGATGAATGCATCAGAGAATAGCTTGTGAGATGGGCTTTTTATTTGGCCAAGCTTCCTTTAGCACTATATTATAGAGAAAATCTAACTCTCGTACGAATGATGAATTAAAGGTAGAATAGATGGAGAAAGGATTGATGAGGAAGAGGATGGATGGAGGAAGATCCATCATTTTATATGTTTGGTGAAACAATAGAAAGATGAATAGAAATAATTCCTTCTCTGTTTATAGGATAAATGAAAGGGATGATAGATAATATTTATATAATATTTTTACTAGACTACTCTTTGATAAAAATATTATTATTATCAATTTAAAATACTTATTTATATCAAAGAAGTAATATATATATATAATTATAATCATTATAATGTATAATTATATAAAAAATTATATAAATATTTAATTTAATCAATAATTTTATAAATTAATTATTAATGAATTAATTATATAAATAAATAATTAATTTAAAATTTAATTTAAATAGTAAATTAATATTATACAAATAGCTAACCAAAAATATAAATAAAAATAGAGAAATAGAAGATAATTTTAATTATTTAATTATAATTATCGATATTATATATTAAAATTAAAATAATTAGTAATATAATTTAATAGTATGATTAATAGTATACATAAATATATATATAAATAATATGATGAAAAAATAAAGAAATATTATAGTTTTGTCAAAAAATTAATGAGAAATAATTTTATCGATGTAAAAATCTATCCATTAATGCTCTATCCATTTTTTCTTGCGTTCTTTCAATTTGGAAAGATGTAAATTGGTGGGTCAGAATGGATGGACAATCTCTCATTTTTTATCTATTTTTTATAACATTTTAAATCAAATGATGAATGGAGGCCATCCATCCTTCTAATCTCATTCATCCATCCTTTCATGGCTCCAATCAAATATGGGATAAAAATTTAATTGAAACAGAATTTCTACTAATAACGAAGTCCATCAATCCCATAATAGCACTTTTTAGTGTTCGAATTAATTGGGCTTGTAGGAGTTGTGGTTGCTAGGATGTTTGGCAAACAGCACACAGCTTTCTGACTACTACCCATCCTTTGTAATCTTATTCCGGTAAACATCTAGGAATCAACCTCCAAGACAATAATATCATTTCCCTAGATTTTTCATTCTTCAGGCAACTTAACAAAATATTCCTCAACAGAGAAAGAATATCTTCCAAATGACAATAGCAAACATCAATTTTTGATTTCCTTCAAGGATGTGAGCATCGATGACAATACCGCATGCAATCACAATAAATTAAAAAAGATAGGGCATTCTGTGATTTTGTTAACAAAAGATATAACTGATTGCTAAAAATGATAATTATAGTCGATCCATTAAGTATTCGATTCGATCCAATCCGAATAAGACAAGTTTTATTCAATCCGATTAAAATTTAAGATGGATATGGATTCTAGATAAAATATCCGAAATAGATTCGAATTAAGTATAGATAATGGTATGCCTTATCCCGACTCCGATCTCATATAACTTTAATCTAAATCCTTCTTTTAAAATTACAATTGTTTTACAATATTTACATAATGATTTTTTATCCGACTTGGCTTGATCCAACCATTTTATCTATCCGAACCATATCATCTAATTTATCTAACTCAAATAACTCAAAATAGGCATGGAGTAGATATGGATAATGGAGTTTTTAATTATAGATGAGTATAGATATTGGTTGACTGGACTCAAGTCCGATCCATTATCATCTTTACTGGTTGCAATTGGGACAAATTATGTTGCCCTCTCTCTCTCTCTCTCTCATATTTTACCAAAACTCCCGTCCAGGGCATGCATAGCGTCAAGGACTTGCGAAATAAACAAATCGGCTATGAATTCAACGGATCGGACCAAATAAAACAACCGCAAACCCCGAATCTCAGATTCAAGGTTTCATTCATTAGACGATGCACATCAGCTGCGATATAGCATACAAATCAAGTACACATCACAATGTCAAAAGTAACGTACAGGAAGTTGCCCCCTAGAGATCGAAACCCCAAAACAGAAAAGCCAAGCCTGCAAGAAATCGGGACTAACATTAGTTCTCCCTCTATGCTCCTCTACAGGAGGGATTTGCGCGCCAATGAGGTTGGTGATGACGAAGAGGAGCCACTGGAGGAGCACAGCAGCGATGATGAGGGCGTCGCGCTAGCTCTTCATGGTGGACTTTTGGTGACAGAGGTGCCGACCGATGTGCAGGCATGCTCCTGTCACATATCCACTGTACTTTAGTATATATCCATCAGGCTTATAGAAAAGAGCACGCGAGAGCAGTGATTCAGCGTGCTCCGCACCACCACCATCCTCCACTCGAGGTCACAATAGCAGCACGACGCCTCTACCACTATGCATACCAGAACCATCCATATGGAGCCATCTCCGATAATGATAATGAAACCTTAATCTTACTCCGATCCTAGTCTGAGTGCCTTCTATTCTAACTGTTTGATTGGAAAAAGTCCTATTCCTATACTAATTTTAAATAGAATGGAAATACCTCAATTCCGAAACTCAATTCCTACTCTCCTCTCGTAGTCAAATTTTATTTGAATTCTGATCACAAACTAAATACATTAGGATATATGGCCATCTTAATTTTAATTCTAATCCATTTCGATTGCGATTCTAATTTTAATTGTAAACCAAATACGTCCTAAATTTCAAGCCAGATTTACATCAATGCTTGCTTATGTTTACAACCGATCTGAAGTTTGAGCCCAACGCTGGACCTGATTCGAGCTTTTGATATCACATTAACCCCTCAAAAATGAACAAAAATCCTTGACCAATATATATATATATATATATATATATATATGAACAAAAATCCTCTGACGCACACCAGACAATACCGCATGGGGTTGTGCATTTCCTATATATTGTGCTTTTGATATACGATGCCTCAGATGTTTGGTCGCTGTGCTCTTTTCCTTTCGTTCTCGCTTTGCTCCTCATGTAAATACTTCGGCAACCGAAATGGGACCAACAGTGATCTGAGATTACTGCATAATTGCAAACGCATAATAGCCTAGTTTGCAGCAGCAATGTATGTGTTTGAGTTTTTGCCTCCACGGATCAGTTGCGGGTTTAATGTTTCAGAAGAGATAACAGAACTCTCCAAGACCACATTTAGAACCAGAAACTGCATTCAAAAATAAAAATAAAACAAAGGAAATAAACGAAGCATGCCATCACAGGAAGCTTCTCGCCAATGGATACGATGGAACGATAATACGCAGGACAAAAGGCAAGGAAGGACTAAAAAATAATACGCAGACAAATTGCTGCCCTTCCCATAAGACTATTTTACAGACCAGATATGTATGGAACCCCAGTGGCCGGAATCCATGAATCTCCACCCAAGAAGCTCCCCACCGTAAAGTTGCTCGCCTCCGACGCACTCGTAATAACATGGTACCCAGGCCATTTCACCCGCCCACCAGTGTTCGCCCCTGCACCAGTGTTCATGTACTCCCCATAATACAACGTACTCAAATAAAACCCCGACGCATTCCACTGGAGCCACCCAGCCGGATCGATCACGCTATCCAACGACGTCTTCATGAACACCGTCCTCGAGTACTCCCGCCACGGCCGGCCGAGGTAGGTCTGGAAGGAGCCCTGCACCGGCTTGAGGTCCGGCGCCGCCGTGACAACCGAATCGTGAATAATTATCCCGGTGTTCTCGTCCGGCGTGGCCCGCCCCTGGGCCGTCACCGTGTTCGCCTGGCCCGTCATCGGCTTCCT